>NW_022685645.1:0-1269 GCF_011630105.1 Anneissia japonica
TGTTTTGTAAGAACACATTATATAACAACACTGAGACTGAATTGTTAAAAAAAAATACAAAAAAAAAAAAAAAAACAAAAAAAAAAAACGTTAAACACGTGCAGCCTAATACACTAAACAGTAAGAAAGAAAAAGTATATTTTAAAGTCAAATCAATTTATCAAGTTATAACAATACTTTTTTTTAACCCACAATAATTATAAAATGGCAAGTAAAATATGCATATTTTCACATTGTATGATTGTATGAATTTTCTTTATATATTATTTTGAATTGTGCCTCTGTTACAAAAGAGAGACAATGAAATTATCATTACAATTTTTTTTATAAGAACACTGAGGCTGAAATTGCTTTAAAATTTGAACAAAATACGCACAGAGTGAGGCTGAGGCAAAATGTGAAATGAGGGTTTTATTTATTTATTTTTTAAATAGAAAAATCAACAAATCTTATCTGTATCTATGTGCAGTAGGTGTGACTATGTAATACATTCTATAAGTAATAGGCCTATACTGTCCTTGAATAATAATTTTTTTATCGTTGAAAAGTGTGTAAATAAGAACATTTTGAACCTGAAATCGGCAAAAACACCTATCGTCTGGGTAAAATTTTACTGGTTCTTATATATAAAAAATATGTGTATTATCACTTTAAGGCATGTTGCGATTTTACTACTGTTTAAATGTGTTGATGGATGTGATAGTGAAGGTTATGATAATGCTATTACTTTATGAAAGACTAAAGTCACTTTAGGAAGTGAAAGGATTTCGGAGATTTGACTAAGTTCGGCATACTTGGAATTTTGAAGGTAGAGAAAGGAGGAACACCGATGACAGCCGCCTACAGTATAAACAAAAAATGCATTATGAACAGAGAGACAAACAGAAACATTCCATCACTGTCGCTCATAAACGCGATTATAATAAACTAGAAAAAGTGAGGTACTCTGTGGTATTGTCTATTTTGAGGCATATTGTGGTGAACGGAAGAAGACACGATTTTATTATATCATAAGCAAACATCATGGTTTATGATCGTCTGGTTATTTTTGTTTACATTATCGAATTTCCAGGAGCAACGGAAGATGGTCAGTGTGTTGAACGCACACATGCTACTCTTCTACTAGACTCCAGGACGCGATATTTTTTCCCCTATATACAGTACTAGAATTGCCAATGAAGAAGAATTAAGCTGTTCTATGTCACATGATCCCTCAAATTGTAACACGGAGTAGGGCGAAGTAGAGCTATTCTTGAATAAATAAAAGCT
>NW_022685646.1:0-984 GCF_011630105.1 Anneissia japonica
TATTCTTTCCAGTGTTAAAGAATAGGCACAGTGTGTACAGAAGTTCATTTCGCTAATTTTTGCGATTTGCGTCAACTAAGTGGAGTGTTATTGTTACACCACTTTTCCTATTCTTAATGCATTGCGGTTGTTGTAAACGCCAAACGCGTCAGTGAACCGGTACTGATGCTGGGCAAAATGGTGACGTCATCGTATACCGCTTTCCCATTGGTGTAACGCGATGACGTCGAGAAATGTTTCCGGACGTTCGCGTTCGAGCCCGGACGCAAAAAATTTTCGAGTTTGCGTCAACTAAGTGGAGTGTTATTGTTACACCATTTTTCCTATTCTTAATGCATTGCGGTTGTTGTTACACCAAACGCGTCAGTGAACCGGTACTGATGCTGGGAAATAGTGACGTCATCGTGCACCGCTTTCCCGTTGGTGTAACACGATGACGTCCCATTGTTGAGGAATATGCTTCCAGTGTTAAAGAATAGGCTTTCAGTGTTGAAGAATAGGACCCAGTGTTAAAAGATAGGACAAAAATCACGTGGGTCGTGACGTCATGGGACCTACATATTTGGAACAATGGGAAAATTTTTTATACTAGAAAAGACGATCACGTGTCGAAATTTCGATGACGTCATGGTGTAATTTGAGTTTTTCGAGAAAGTCCTATTCTTCAACACTGGCTCCTATCCTTTCCAGTGTTAAAGAATAGGCTTCCAGTGTTGAAGAATAGGACCCAGTGTTAAAAGATAGGACAAAAATCACGTGGGTCGTGACGTCATGGGACCCAGATATTTGGACCAATGGGAAATTTTTTCATACTAGAAAAGACGATCACGTGTCAAATTTTCGATGACGTCATGGTGTATTTTGTGTTTTTCGAATAAGTCCTATTCTTCAACACTGGCTCCTATCCTTTCCAGTGTTGAAGAATAGGGCCCAGTGTTAAAAGATAGGAAAAAAGTCACGTGTGGTCGTGACGCTCTGAGACCC
>NW_022685647.1:0-823 GCF_011630105.1 Anneissia japonica
CATATTAATCAATCTTGGTAAATTTTCAAAATTGAAGATGCGGATGTCTCGACTAGAACAAGCTCTAGCTCCCTTTTGGCTACCTACTTGAATTAAAACAGTGTTAGTATAATAGTTCTGGCCTGCTGAGAACGACATAGACTGATAACCGTAGGCTATAGGCCTACTTGGAACCTTGCTCAACACTAGCTGCTACACAGATTTAGGCCTTTAGGGTAGAATATTGTTAAAAGGGTAGGCCTCTGTAAGTAAGAACTTAAAAATAGACCAAGCCTCTACTAGTCTAGGCTAGGCCTACTACCTGACTCCAGACGAGGCCTGAGCCATCCTACTGGAAAGTTAAAGTTTTGTTGTATTTGTATGGTATGCCATATAGTCTAAGCTTAATTATTGCCATTGCCAACATTAGTCTTACTAGGGTCTATTCTAAATATTTTAGGCCCGTTTTATTAGGGAAGACTATTTAAATTTAGTCATGCCAAACCATGGACCTATGGCCTAACTAGTCGACGCGAGTGACTCAGTTTGGTGGCTCCAAAAATATGAACATTTGATTGGTCGAAATTGTTTATTTCGGTCCGCCCATTTATCCAAATACGGAATATAAGATTACGTCATTCTTTTGGCATCCTGGTGCCTGATTTCAGTGTTTTACAAGTCGCTTATTCCGTCTATAAATTAACTTTCTCGTTGGTGGCGCTGTCCAGAATGAGAAAAATAATTAAAAAATAAGAGACTTGTGGCAAGTCTACACTAGTCCGTGAATTTGTGAACAAGATCGGAGTTCTAAAGATGCAATCTCTACCGTGCATCAGTGGCGGCC
>NW_022685648.1:0-521 GCF_011630105.1 Anneissia japonica
TAACAACATCAGCTCCAGCAAGTACGACTGTTGTAGGTCCAACGAAAGCTCCAGCAATAACTACCTCTGCAGGTTTAACAACATCAGCTCCAGCAAGTACGACTGTTGTAGGTCCAACAAAAGCTCCAGCAATAACTACTGCTGCAGGCTTAACAACATCAGCTCCAGCAAGTACGACTGCTGTAGGTCGAACCACACAAGCTCCAGCAGTAACTACCGCTGCAGGCTTACCAACATCAGCTCCAGCAAGTACGACTGTTGTAGGTCCAACGAAAGCTCCAGCAATAACTACTGCTGCAGGCTTAACAACATTAGCTCCAGCAAGTACCACTGCTGTAGGTCGAACCACACAAGCTGCAGCAGTAACTACCGCTGCAGGCTTACCAACATCAGCTCCAGCAAGTACGACTGTTGTAGGTCCAACGAAAGCTCCAGCAATAACTACTGCTGCAGGCCTAACAACATTAGCTCCAGCAAGTACGACTGCTGCAGGTCCAACCACACAAGCTCCAGCAGTAACT
>NW_022685649.1:0-567 GCF_011630105.1 Anneissia japonica
AACTTTCGAAAATAAATACACAAAAAAGAAATAACATTCTTCGGGAGGTGTATTTATTTAAAAAATTAAAGTGACTAAAAACAACACTTATAGTCAAATTAAAACAACATAGGCATAGGTGTATGGTGGGAAACTAAGGACAAGGAAATTCAGTTCAGGTGTGATTATATATATATATATATATATTTGATGATTTATATATGATTTAACAGTGTTAACGGCTTCCTTGATTTATATTATATGCACCTATTTGTTTCTAGCCGTAACTATTGTGTAATATAGTGTATCTGGTGGTATTTGAATCTGTTCAACCATGAAGCCTCCGTGGTCTAGTGGTTATGACACTCGCCTTGACAGCGAGAGGTCGCAGGTTCGAGTCCCGCTAGAGGCATTTTATTACACAATTTCTTTATTCATTTATTTACAGGACTACATTCGTTGAGAGCTATGCTACACGATGTATTTATTATGTCCTTAATTTGAACACTGTATTTACTTACCCTTTGATGATTTATATATGATTTAACAGTGTTAACGGCTTCCTTGATTTATATTATATGCACCTAT
>NW_022685650.1:0-1037 GCF_011630105.1 Anneissia japonica
CAGGAAAGAATTTGTATTGGCACAAGAATAAGCTTTAAAATTTTAACACTGTGTACAAAGGGGGGGAGCCGGGGCTCCCACGGCTCCCCCCCTGGATACGTCCCTGTTAGACCACTCACAATTTTTGATATACCCAATGTCTGGGTCGAAATTACTCAAGATTCAGCAAAAATTGCCCAAAATTACCCAAGCTTCATGAAAATGCATTAAAATTTGAAAAATACGTGTTTTTCGCATGCCATGTATGATACTCAGAATATTAATAAGAAAGTGGTTATTCGCACGGTATACCGTGCGAATAAGCTCTTATGAGTCTTATTCGCACGGTAGACCTAGCCAATCAGCATTTGACGTTTCATGACGTCTAATCTAACCGTGCCAATAAGTTCTTATTCCCAATTAGCACGGTACATCGTAAATTAACAATATTTAACACGGTATCGTCTCAAAAGACCTAAATATTTTAAGAAAAACTTACTTAATTTGTTACGGAATACCTAATCGAACCGAAATACCTTTTCAGATATCATACAAACATTGTCTACCGTGCAAATAGTAAATAATACATTATTCGCACGGTAGACGTAGCCAATCAGCATCATAGAATGTAATGACACTGTCTTCAAAAAAGCGCCAATAAAAGCTTTCTTCTTTGTTTGGCTTTTGGCAGTGTTCACAATCACAAAAGCAGCAATGAAAGCCTGATCTCAATGAAGGTCGGTCAGGCATTTAGTGACTATGTACAATTCATTTGTTGATCATTAAAGAAATTTCAGGACGAAAATAACCTTGTTGTAGAGTACTGTACAAACAACAATCTTTCGACAATTATCACAGCTCCTATGGTCTCTGAGCGCTATGGCTGTGTTTATACTACACACTAAATACGAACACGGATTCACGTCCTTGAATGTGTTTACGCTAGCCGAGACGATCCTCCAAACGTCGGCGTTTATACAACACACCATTACAGGGGCTAACACGCCAAAGTATCATATAGCGCAATGTGTTCTGGGATACAGGGTCAGATCGTACTT
>NW_022685651.1:0-595 GCF_011630105.1 Anneissia japonica
TTTCTGTTATTTCAAAATTATATTTTAATATTAGAATGAATTACATTGTTAGTACCGTTATATAAAGCTATGCTTCTACTTACTCCTCCTTTAAATCGTCACTCAAAAGTTACCATTAATTCTTTATGTAAATTTTGTATTGAGAGGTTGTTATTTATTTTACTGTAATTTAATTAGTTTAATATGCTCATTTGTTTTGTCTTACTATGTGTATTGAGGGTTCCTAATGATCAGCTTCGGCTGGATGGACCACCCTCATTAAAGATTGTTGAAATAAATAAATAAATAAATAATATTATTTATAATATTTTTATTACCACTATTGATATCCTTACAGTATTATCACCATCCTCTTATACACATCTAGATGTGTATAAGAGACAGTCCTCTTCCTATTCGTCATCGTCATCATCATTCTCATTGTTGTCTTATCATTATAATCATCCTTACTATCATCGATCGTTGTAATCATCACCATCATATTACAGTAGTATTATGCTTATTTATTATTGTTGAAATCATTAATAATTTTATGTGTATATTACTGTATTGTATTTCTGTTATTTCAAAATTATATTTTAATATTAGAATGAAT
>NW_022685652.1:0-3517 GCF_011630105.1 Anneissia japonica
AATATTAGCTAATTCTGGCACTAATTTGCTAAAATAAATTGATAATAATTGATTATAGATAACATTGGCTCTACTTTAGTAAGTTGGGCACCAGTTAAATGTGTTTAGTAGTAACAAATGAATATTGGCTAACTCTGGCACTAATTTACTAAAATATATTGATAAAAATTGATTATAGATAACTTGGGCACTACTTTAGTAAGTTGGGCACCAGTTAAGTGTGTTTAGTTGTAATCAATTAATATTAGCTAACTCAGGCACTAATTTGCTAAAATAAATTGATAATAATTGATGAAAGATAACATGGGCACTACTTTAGTAAGTTGAGCACCAGTTAAGTGTGTTCAGTAGAAATTAATTAATATTAGCTAACTCTGAAAATAATTTGTTATATAAATTGATAATAATTGGTTATAGATAACGTTGGCACTACTTTAGTAAGTTGGGCACCACTTAAGCGTGTTTAGTTGTAATCAATTAATATTAGCTAACTCAGGCACTAATTTGCTAAAATAAATTGATAATAATTGATTATAGATAACATGGGCTCTACTTTAGTAAGTTGGGCACCAATTAAGTGTGTTTAGTAGTAACCAATGAATATTGGCTAACTCTGGCACTAATTTGCTAAAATAAATTGATAATAATTGATTATAGATAACATGTGCTCTACTTTAGTAAGTTGGGCACCAGTTAAGTGTGTTTAGTAGTAACCAATGAATATTGGCTAACTCTGACACTAATTTGCTAAAATAAATTGATAATAATTGATTATAGATAACGTGGGCACTACTTTAGTAAGTTGGGCACCAGTTAAGCGTGTTTAGTTGTAATCAATTAATATTAGCTAACTCAGGCACTAATTTGCTAAAATAAATTGATAATAATCGATGAAAGATAACATGGGCACTACTTTAGTAAGTTGGGCACTAGTTAAGTGTATTCAGTAGAAATTAATTAATATTAGCTAACTCTGACACTAATTTTTTATATAAATTGATAATAATTGGTTATAGATAACGTTGGCACTACTTTAGTAAGTTGGGCACCAGTTAAGTATGTTTAGTTGTAATCTATTAATGTTAGCTAACTCGGGCACTAATTTACTAAAACATGGCCGGCGGAAGCAGGGGGGGGGGGCCGAGGGGCCCGGGCCTTTTTTGCAAAAAAAGAAGGGAAGAAAGAGGAGAAGAATGGGAAAGAGAATGTTTATCCAGTACCCAACCGAGTTACATTTTCTCGCAATTCACATTGGCGGATCTGGGGGAGGGGGGTCATGGGTCCTGACCCCCTTCCTTGGGCAAGAACAAAAGGGGAAAAAGAAAAGAATTCTAAACCTATTTTTTCAGGAACCTTGAGCTGATTTAGAAATCAAAATTTTTCCGGGGAAACCCGGACCCCCTTTATCTTTGGAGTTCACTGATTAATTGAATCATTTTCAAGGGGGGGGGGGGGTGTGGACCTTGAATTTTGAAGAATTTAAAAGTCATTAAAAGACACCCCAAAAGTCGGGGAAAGCTCATTTCCCGCCATCTAGGAATCAAAATTTTCCCTGGGAAGAACCACAGGTCCTCCACACCCCCCTTCTTTTGGGGATTTATCGATTCATGGAAAAGCTACGTATGCAACTTACTCAATCTTTTTTATGTATGTAATGTATGTATACACACATAAGGCATATTTACTGTATTAACAATGGGAAAAAATTATCTGACCGTTTTCAAGAGTGGAAAACCTTGAATTTTGAAGAACTTAATTACTTTCAAGTTCTTCAAAATTCAATTCCTCTTGAAAAGTATTATAATGAATCAATGAACACAGAGAAATGGAAGTTCGAGTTCTTTCCGGGAAAATGTTGATTTCTAAATGGTGGACAATGAGATTTCCCAACTTCTGAAGTATTTTTAATGACTTTTAATTTAAAAGACCTCAGAAGTCGGGAAAGCTCATTTCCCGCCTTCTAGGAATCGAAATTTTCCTGGGGAAGAACCTCCGGACCCCTTTCTTTTTGGTATTCATCGATTCATGGAAAATTCGTATGCAACTACTCATTTTTTTTAAATTGTTATATATGTATACACACATAAGCCCTATTTAACGTAATAACAATGGGAAAAAATTACCTGACCGTTTTCAAGAGTGGAAAACCTTGAATTTTGAAGAACTTAAAAGTAATTAAAGACAGGTCAGAAGTCGGGAAAGCTCTTTTCCCGCCATCTAGAAATCGAAATTTTCCCGGGGGAGGAATGTTGAAAAAGAGAAGAAAAAACAAAGACAAGAATAAAAAGGAAGATATAATGAACAGATATCACAATACCCTGGCCTGCAACCCCTTCTCCACTTCAAAAAGTGTCCATAGCGCATTTGATCTAAGCCGCCAGATATTCTCCGCAATGGCGTAAGCACCGGGGACAAGGGGGAAAATATCCATCTGTGGAAAATCTTTCCCCATTGAATGCCCTTTTCACCCGGGAAAGTGACTGCAAACCTCAAATTTTAAATCGCATATTTTGTTGAGGTAGGCCAATTTCCTCTAAAAATTGCACATTTTAGGGAGTTTTGATCAATTCCGACGAAAATTAGAATTAAAAAAACAAAAATTTTTCGCGTACTTCGTGCGCATTTTTTTAAATGTTAAAGCTTGTGCTTGCTCTCCTTTGCATTCTAAGTTGTAACACATAGTCCCAAACTCAAAAAAGAAAATTTAAGATAATCGTTTTACCTAAAAGAGGGGCCTCAATGTGTAATGATGTTGAAAGAATATGTTTGTAATAAATAAAGCTAGCCATAAGGAAAATGCTTATATTCAGTTTAAAAAAACGAATGTGGCCATATATAACATAAGAGCTTTTCTTGTTGTGGTAGGCCAATTTCCTCTAAAAAAATTTTGCGCGCTTCACACATTTTTAAATCTTCAAGCTTGAGCTTGCTCTCTTTTGCCTTCGAAGTTATAACACATATTCCCAAACTCAAGAAAGAAAATTTAAGATAGATCGTTTTACCTAAAATAAGGGCCTCAATGTGTAATGATGTTGAAAGAATATGTTTGTAATAAATAAAGCCATAAGGAAAATGCTTATATTCAGTTAAAAAAAACGAGTGTGGCCATATATAACATAAGAGCATTTCTTGTTGAGGTAGGCCAATTTCCTCTAAAAATTGCACATTTAGGGAGTTTTGATCAATTCCGACGAAATTAGAGTTAAATACACAAAAAGTTTTCGCGCGCTTTGCGCACATTTGTTAAGGTTAAAGCTTGTGCTTGCCCTCCTTTACCTTCTAAGTTATTTAAAAACCTAATAGTTGCAAACTTGAGAAAGAAATTTTAAGATAGATCATTTTACCTAAAAGAAGGGCCTCAATGTGTAATGATGGTGAAAGAATAGGCCTATGATTGTAATAAATAAAACCACAATGAAAATGCTTATATTTAGTTTCAAACACACGTGTGTGCCCTATATTAATAACAAAATAAGCTCTATGTCGTATTGTTTTTCATATTGGGGGGGGGGGAAAA
>NW_022685652.1:3690-9897 GCF_011630105.1 Anneissia japonica
TAGATAACTTGGGCACTACTTAAGTAAGTTGGGCACCAGTTAAGTGTGTTTAGTAATAATCAATGAATATTGGCTAATTCTGGCACTAATTTACTAAAATAAATTGATAATAATTGATTAAAGATAACATGGGCACTACTTTAGTAAGTTGGGCACCAGTTAAGCGTGTTTTGTAATAATCAATTAATGTTAGCTAATTCTGGCACTAATTTGCTAAAATAAATTGATAATAATTGATTATAGATAACATGTGCTCTACTTTAGAAAGTTGGGCACCAGTTAAGTGTGTTTAGTAGTAACCAATGAATATTGGCTAACTCTGGCACTAATTTGCTAACATAAATTGATAATAATTGATGAAAGATAACATGGGCACTACTTTAGTAAGTTGGGCACTAGTTAATCAATTAATGTTAGCTAATTCTGGCACTAATTTGCTAAAATAAATTGATAATAATTGATTATAGATAACATGGGCTCTACTTTAGTAAGTTGGGTACCAGTTAAGTGTGTTTAGTAGTAATCAGTTAATATTAGCTAGCTCTGGCACTAATTTACTAAAATACATTAATAATAATTGATTATAAATAACTTGCACACTAAATTAGTAAGTTTGGCACCTAAAAAGTGTGTTTACCAGTAATCAATGAATATTGGCTAACTATTGGCGGATCTTGGGGGAGGGTGGGGACGGTGAATAGGGTGGAAAGCCACCTCATCCCTTTCTCTACTGTGTAAAAACCAATAATGGTCACTTGTCTTGTGTGTGCTTCTCATGTACTCTGATAAAACATACCATCTCTATATTAAGCTCACAGTACTTTTTTTCAGGTACACCCTCACAAAGGCACCACCCCACTGCTTGTTCCTTCTCCGTCACTCCCATTATTCCCCCTCCATTGCTAAATCCTAGATATACCACTGCATCTCTCTCACTCTGTTGTCATGTTGGGTTACAGTTTACACTAGATATAGACAGAAACTATTGTAAAGAAAATGAAACCCTTTTACTAGCTGACCAATCTTTCTAACATATTCAGGGTCAGGGTTTTCAACAATACATGAAGACATGAACATGCAAGTTGCTCCGAGTTTACTATGCCCATGTGGAAGTAGGTCAACTCGGCCCCAAGTCAACTTGGCCCCAGTCAACAGGGCCCCAAGTCAACTCAGCCCCAAGTCCAACTCGACCCCAATTTTTCTGTATACGAAATAATTAACAAAAGAAATTTTAATGCAAAGCCAAACTGCCAAAATTAAAGTGTTTTAAATCGTTGGCCTTGTTCTTTACATTTACAATAATAAAATCAGCATTAATAAAAATTATATCAAAATAATATGAATAAAAAGGAATAACATAAAAATGATATAAACAATAATACTGATTTATAGGCATATTAAATGTACCTATTATATAATGGTTTATATACATATGTATATATATATATTTAAAAAAATAAAAATATATGTTAAAATTATATACATATATGTAATGTACATATTTGTGTATATATGTGTATAATTTAAAATGTATATTAAATCATATATATATTTATATATATATATATATATATATATATGTTATTCGTTTCTTATTTCTTATACACAAAGGCGGTTTCGATTTTATCTATGATATCATAATTGATATACATATAGGCTTATATATATATTTAAATGAACATATATAAATAAAATATTTAATATGTCTATATATATTTAAATATATATCTAAAATATGATTACTGATTACATCATTATCATTGTCATCATATTGCTTATTGTCATTATTATTTCTATTATACTTTTTTATTAATATTATTTTTATAAATGCATTTTTCATTATTGTTAATTGGATTTAAATTTATAGAAAAACAAAGCAATGACATAAAACACTTTAGTTTTGACTTAAATATTCAGTAAACAGTAAATTGGGGCCCGAGTTAACTTAGGGCCGAGTTGACTACTTGGGGCCGAGTTGACTTGGGGCCGAGTTGACATGGGGCGAGTTGACATGGAGACGATTTTACTTGGGGCCGAGTTGACTCGAATTCGCCCATATAACAATGTACAGTAAATATATGCATTTTCTCCCCTACTGATACTATGCATTGATACCTTATCACACAATGTAGTATGGTACAAACAATATTTGGCTATACCTTAAATATGTATTTATTTGTCTGTTATAATACATGTATAAATTTTACTTAATGATGTACATAAATTGTTATAAAGATCATCATAGTGTAGTAACATAGGGAGTTGTTCAGTGTTGTGGCTCTATAACAGCTCCCTGGGTAATGCTAAATCATTGGATTATACCTTACAGCTAATGTCAACTTTTTAATGTTGAAAATCTCAGATAACACATGTTGTCACAACAAATCAAACTGTACATAGTCACTTTATTTATTCAAAAAACTTGGCAGTGTCCATGTTAGTTCATAATCATTGATCACAGCTAGACCAGCTATACTTGTGTTGCCCATACATCATACTAGCTCATTTTAATAATAATAATGACTTTATTTGAAAACGGAAAACTTGATCACAAATTAAGTGTGTTTTTCACAAGGCCATTTCTGAAGTACATAATAACAAAATTTAAATTACAAAAACAATTACAAGACAAACAGAAATAAAGAAGTAAAAGAAACCAAAATAAAACAATTACTGTATTATCTTATGCAAGTAACTTTCAATTATTTGTTAATAGTTTTTTTCAGTATCATCACTTAACAATAGTAAATTACATAGTAGCTAGCTTATTATAATCATTGATTAATTATTAAATATACTATACTAAACTGGTTACTAATTCTTAGTAGTGCCCATATTTAATCCAAATGATAAAACAAGAATTATACTGAAATAGCAACCACGTTAGCTCAATAAATAACAAAGCACATTAATGTTGTGCCAGACTTACTTAGATGGTGCCAATGTTAACTCAAATTCAGTGGCAGCTATAGGTACACACATTAATACCCATTATTATTATTATTATTATTAATATATTATTAGTGGTACCCATAGGAAAATATTACCAGCATACTATTTAAAAGTGGTGCCCATATTCATAAATTATTAATTAGTCATTCCCATGGTGTGCTCAATTTACCTTAATTTAATTCACTGAATTATTGTCAATGTTATCTTATATTTTTTGATTAGTTACTACTAAACACCAAACGTGGCAGCCAGCATACAAAAGTAGGGTCATATTAGCATATACACATAAATTTACAAATTAATCATTCTAAAGTTGTGCCCAAGAGATTTTATAATCAATTTGTAACATACAGTAAGTGACATTCATTGATTACTACTAAACATACTGAAGCGGTGTTGAACATACTAAAGTAGTGCTCAAGTTATCCATAATCACTTATTATCAATACATCTTAGTGAACTAGTGCCAGAATTAGCTAATATTAATTGATTACTACTAAACACAATTAACTGGTGCCAAACTTACTAGAGTAGTGCCCAAGTTATCTATAATCAATTACTATCAATTTATTTTCGTAAATTAGTGCCAGAGTTAGGTAATATTAATTGATTACTACTAAACACACTTATCTGGTGCCCAACTTACTAAAGTCGTGCCTAAGTTATCTATTAATCAATTATTATCAATATATTTTAGTAAATTAATGCCAGAGTTAATTACTACAAGTTACTAAAAAGCAGTTCCCAAGCTGTCTATAATTAATTATTATCAATTTATTTTAGTACATTAGTGCCAATATTCATTGATTACTGCTAAACACATTTAACTGGTGCCCAACTTACTAAAGTACCCAAGTATAATCCATTAATATTAATTTATTTTAGTAAATTAGTGCCAGAATTAGCTAATATAATAAATTATTAATATATTTTATTAAATTAGCGCTAGAATTTGCTAATAAACTGTACAAAACTAAGGGTGACATTCGGAGACTGGATAAGACAGCCGCAGGCCTTGCAGCACCTAGCCTCATAGACCTAATTAAGCTAGGCCCACCAGACCAGCACCAGTCACGCAAGACCGCCCTAGGCTATGACTAGCTAGAGTACAATAGGTAGGCTAGATGAAGAACTGACTAGGGTTACCTCTACCTAGGCTAGCAAAAGCCCTTATATATTAATATTTTGGCCTGCCCTAAATGTCTATGAAACCGATGTTTCTGTTTTTTCAAACTTATCTTTGATCGGTCTCACTCACACACGGCATCGCCTTTGTTTTAGTGTGTGTGATATGTAGCGTGTCTGGTATGAATATTTATATATATCATCGTCATTAATTATTCATGACCTGACGGAACTGGTGCCCATATAACACTTACCGAAAAAATGATGTATTTCAGTATGTATTAAAACCTTTTTGTTTTATTATAGGCCTTCTTCAAAATTCTTATGCCTTGGCAGTTGTTTTTTACCCCATTTTTAAGATTTAATTTGAGCACTAGAGATCTGCTCCTCGACCCACGCCTAAATTGTTTCGTTCCTGTGCAAATCTCCATCCACAGCCAAACTCGAACTTGGCATGTATGCAGTATGTATTGAAACCTTTTTGTTTTATTATAGGCCTTCTTCAAAATTCCTATGCCTTGGCAGTTGATTTTTTTTGCCGTAAAACCAAAATAGTTTCATCCATGCCGACTTGCCGATCGGTTAGCGTGAGCCCTGACTGAACTCTGCAGAAACTTCACATCGATCTTCGCATCGCGAGGTAAAACAAAATGTCGGAAAACTTTTCTTTGACGCATGCGCATTTGCATAAATGTCTACACACACATGCACACACATACTACACACAATAAAAAACAAAGGAAAAACAGTGAGAGTGATTACAATAGTTCCTATTGCATTACATGCATAGGAACTAAAAAGTGAAGAGTGATTACAATAATCCCTATTGCATTACATGCATAGGAACAAAAAAGTAAAAAATAACGAGAATATTAATGTTGGCAGCATTAGATGTACAATATAAAAAAAAATCAATTGTAAAAAAAAGAATAAATGTTTCATGTTTAAAATTTTAATAGATTATACAACATTGACAACATATTACAACTATTACTAAACTAGAAATTGCAAATTGCAAGTGAAGTGCTGCGAAGTAAAACTGCATAAAATGTTCTTCGAACAAAATTATTTATGCGAGTCAAGTTAAAATAATGAATAATAAAAATATAACAAATAATATGAGACACGACCCATCGTCTATATTAGAACAGCGTTGGTGCCGTGTACAATAGTGTTTTGCTGCAGTGACATCTCGCTGCTGGCGATTCGCTGCTCTGCTGGCCGATGACTCGCTGCTGGCGAATCGATCTGCGCATGTGTATAAAATGGTATTTATTTCCGAAAACACTATGCCAGTCTACAACATGCGTCGCCTAAATGTAATAATTAGCACGTTGAAATAGGCTAGTAAATAATTTTAACTGGGTTCGTAAATAATATTGGCCTCAAAATATTGTGGCTGATACATGAGCCGATTAAATGCAGAAATAGGAAACATAGAAATATAATAAAAACGCTGAATAGTGACTCGGCGTCGTGACATGCGGACGTTGGTATGAGTGGGTTAGTCTATAAACGTCGCCTAAAGTAATTGATTTTACCCCGCTTTTCAATTGTCATAGGCGCAGGTTTTTTGACAAACAATGACCTTTCAGAGGTCAAATTGCTGTCAAGAATATGAATTGGCTGCTTCGCAGCAATTAATTATATAGCAATATATTTGAAATATAAAATTATATTACTTGTTTATCAATCTGATTGGAAAGTGTGAATAGATATTATCCTTATACAATTTTGTTGACATTTGTAATACTGAAAAGTAATATATTCACTGGTGTGGATATGCATTCCGATCGACTTCTAAAGTTAACAATTACAAGTCCAAGCCAGTTATTGGGACAGTCCCACACCATTTTTCTAATAAGTCCACAAAGAATGGGTCCACAATTAAAAATGGGTCCAAATTATGTAATTTTATGCATAAAATGGGTCCACTTTTTTAAAAAATTGGTTAAAGGGGGGGTGCGGCGATGAAATAATTAATTTTTAATTTAAAATAGAAGGATGGGCGACCACAACGACGGTGACGGCACTCGATTTTGGAGCGCGGTATTCGAAAACGAGGCTCGTGAACTGGGTCCCAAAAAAAAACTGGTGCTACAGGATTTTGAGCTAGTGTTATAAGATAGG
>NW_022685652.1:12500-13743 GCF_011630105.1 Anneissia japonica
TTTGTGGCCATGGGTACAATAATTCATTAAAGTTTAAAGTCAACACCTCATTAGTTGTATGAACTGCAAATGCATTCATATTTGTGTTAAATAATGTCACATCCAGCTTCTTGCAAACAAATGAGTATAGCATCTGTCTCTTATACACATCTAGATGTGTATAAGAGACAGGGCTAGGCCTAATTATAAACAAACAAGTCAAGTCATCGGACTGATATACGTTTATTAATTCAATTGAATTATTCCTCCATGATTGAATTGACGTTGACTAAACCGTCTCTCTGTAACTGCGTACGTAAACGATCACAAAAACTCACGACTTCACACAGCTGTATCTAGGCTAGTCGCTCGATCGTCGGGACGATTTTTCGATCAGCTGCTCGCCAAAAATTAATTGACAGACTTGTCTTGAATATTAATGAGTTGGTTAGAAAATGCTACCAAGCTACTGAAAAAAGTGATCAGCCTCGTTTTCACCTGATTTTCCTGTCTCATCATATCATGTTTTGTTTCTGTAATTATTCTTACATCTCAACGTTTTGAATTTTTTAAGTATTTTTCCCGAACTCAGGAAAGGTTAAATAAGCAATATATGGCCACTTGTCTCATCCCCGCACCCCCCCTTTAAGATTTTTCATATTTTTGCATAAAATGATTCCACCCTGATATTGTCCTAGGCCTCCACTGGTTGAAAATCCTGGCTACAGCATTGTTCAAGTCCAATTTTATATCATCAGTGTACATTATCAGGAATGTGTACATTAAATTTTTAGTTTTTATTTATAATGCTGTATGAAATTAAAAGTTTGCTGATACATTAAAGGTAAAAATATCCTTTTAATCCTCTGTTTAAAAAACCTTTTCACAAGATATTAAATACTTTGATGCTATGGCCTGTCCAAATACAAAGGATCTACACAAAGTGTGTATACTGTATGTGTAATTCCCTATGTAGATTCAGGGCCGCCAGCAGGCTGCCAAGAGGGGAAACTGTAACAGGGGCAAGGGTTGGTGTGGGGCCCCTGTTGTTAGCGTGAACCGCAATATCTATGGGCCCCTGGTAAACTAGGCCCTGTGGATCTTTCCTCCTTCCCTCTCTTGGTGGCTGTGTGTAAATTCAAACTATTGGTGTTGAATTTAAATAAGATGTGTTAGATGTATGAACATTAAATCTGATCATTGTGTTCGGGGGGGTTGGGGGATAATAATTTTCCTGGTTAGTAATTTATCATACCCACCCACA
>NW_022685652.1:13764-20945 GCF_011630105.1 Anneissia japonica
ATATAGAAAACAATACGACATAGGACTTATATAGTAAAATAGGCAGAGCTATTTTATTTTTTTTTGTTGCATCTGCTAGTTTATGTAAGCCCGAGACAAATGCCTCAGTGTATACATACATTTTTTTTTATACATATTTCCCCCCCCCTATTTCCATCTCATTTGCTTTGTATCTGTTTTGATATGGACATTGTCTGAAATAAAGAGAAATTGATTGATTGATTATCTTATTTATAATATAGGCCACACACATGTTTGAAACTTTTGAAAAAATATGTATAAAAAAAAAATGTATGTATACACTGAGGCATTTGTCTGAGGCTTAAAGAAAAAGAAAATCTGTTCATTATATGGTGTTAATTGGCCTATTATTTATTATCATTTAATTACTTCTGTAATATTGTTTACACTTATAATCGTAGACCTATTATTCATCATCAATCAGGCTTTTTCTAATATCGGTAACGGTACATTTATAATTAAAATTTATAAAATTTACATTTTAATTATTTTTTTCAGTAAATAGACCTATAGAATATAGAACAAACTAGTAAATATATCCTCGAGTGTACAAATCATTTGATTCCTACCGTAAAATGTACATTATATTATAGTATCTAAATAATGCAATGCTTGGATTGAGGGCGTCATCAAATTGTATGGCGGGTCACTTCAAACGACATGTAAAAAATCACAACTTTCTTTGTTTCTTATATTTTTTTGAGTTTTTTTAATTATCAAAACAACTTTTTGTATATGTGATACATAATAATATATTATAATACAGATACTAATTACCATATTTGTACATTTATACATTTCTTTTTAAAACGAAGGTCAACGGCAGCAGCGTCGTATCATATAATTTGCCTCGTAACGTCATTTCTCGATGTAAACAATTCACGACGGTAGGTAGGCAAAATCTGCCTTTAAAAACTTGATTTTCTCCGTAAATCCCAACTTTCATGCGATGCAACATCAATATATGATGTTTACATAATATATAGAACCTATGGTGAGAATTTTGTTGACTACAACTCTATACAACTTGTTGACTTTGTTGACTATAACTCTATGCAACGGTTAAGGTGATATTTTACTGGACTAAAGCATTTTCATCATGGTTTTATTTATTGCAAACATATTCTTTCACTATCAATACACATTGAGGCCCTTCATTTAGGTAAAACGATCTATCTTAAATGTTCTTTCTATTTGAGTTGGGACTATTATGTGTTCAATTAACTTAGAAGGCAAAGGAGGACTAGCACAAGTTCTCACCCTCAAAAATGTGCGCGTGAAGCATGCAAATTTTTGTTTTTGGAGTTTAGGCTTATGTTATAGGGTGTATATGGCCACACATGTTTTTTTTAAAAACTGAATAAGCATTTTCATTATGGGTTTATTTATTGCAAACATATTCTTTCACCATCATTACACATTGAGGCCCTTTAGGTAAAACGATGTATCTTTAATTTTTTTTTTCTTGAGTTTGGGACTATTATGTGTTTAAATAACTTTGAAGGGTAACCCTCAAAAATGCGCGTGAAACGCGCAAAAATTGTTTGTGTTTTTAGTTCAAATTTCGTCGGAATTGATCAAAACTTCCTAAAATGCTATTTTTAGAGGAAACTGGCCTACTTTAACAAGAAATGCGCGTGAAGGCGTGCAAAATTTGAGATTTTTAGGCACTTTCAGGGGGTGAAAAGGGCATCTTCAAGGGGTGGGGAAGGATTTTCTACAGATGGATATTTTCCCCTTGTCCCCCGGTGGTTAGATCAATGGAGCTATGGACACTTTTTGAAGTGGAGAAGGGGTTGCAGGGTGTTGTGAGTCTGGTCATTATATCTTCCTTTTTATCTTGACTTTATTTTCCCCCCCCCCTTCTTTCTCTTTCCCTCCCTTTCCCCTCTTTCTTTTCTCTTATTAGGCATTTTTCGTTTTGACTACACGGCCAGTCTACTACGAACTAATAGAGCGTAACAGACATCTGCGCATGCTCACAAACCTTACTGGCTAAATCGGCGTTGTGACAGCTTCCGCGACAACCCCAATTTCTGAATTTGGCGTAGTGGCGACTACCCTAATACTGACCAATCAGATCACCGGATTGTTTAGCAAACTGCTGGTAACTTTTTTGTTGGGGGTTGCAATTTTCATCGCATCCGCGATCGAGCATTATTCGTTTATAATGAATTAATTATTTAAACAAGTGAGTAATTAAATGTTTTATATAAAGGCCTATTTATACACATGCAATAAATGAGGAATGAATAGTCACAACATAAATTTAGGTAAATCAGGGGATAGTGAAAAAAAAGAGCCTTAGTTAGGCTTAGGCTAGCCTAGCCTTGTCAGGGTGGATTTCGGGTAGGAGAAAACACATTATCTGGTGCCTCTAGCTAGGGCATCTGCCCTTGATATCGTGGATCAAGCCTTGCTATATAAATTAAAATACCTCTGTTTAAAATTGTTATTTATTTGTACATCATCGTTGCATTTGGCAAATTGCCTGAGCAGGCCTGACACCCCTCTTTTCCCGGTAACGAATCTTTTGACACCTAGGGCCTAGGCTAGGCTGGCCTAGTCCTGTAAATAAACGAATAAAGAAATTGTGTAATAAAATGCCTCTGGCAGAACTCGAACCTGCGAACTCTCGCTGTCAAGGCGAGCGTCATAACCATTACACCACACAGGCTTCATGGTTAAACAGATTCAGATACCACCAGATACACTCCATTACACAATAAGTACGGCTAGAAACAAATAATTGCATATGCTGTAATATAAATCAAGAGTTAGGGCCTTCGTTTATTTCGTTGAGAGCTATGCTACACGATGTATTATTATGTCCTTTATTCGAACACTGTATTTACCTTTCTTTGATGATTTATATTCCGCATGTTGTTTTTTGTAGAGCCAACTTCATGAACTGGAATGGTGAAAAGGATGTTGAACTATTACGCGAAATGGCTGTGACAAATCCTTTTATGCATAAAAAGGGAACCAGAGAGCGAGGGCGTTTATGCGAGAATGTTGCAGAAAATCTGAACAAAATAGATGGCTACAAAGTAGATCAGCGTAGCGTAAGCGAAAGGTGGGCAAAACTACGGAAGAATTTATTGAAGAAAAATGCAAATGAAATAAAGGCCTCTGGGATATCCCCGGAAATGTCAGAAAGCGATGTACTAGTCAAAGAGTTAATAAACCAAGAAGATGATGCAGAAAAAATAGAGTTGAAAAATGATGAAGAGAAGAAAAAGCAGGATGGAATAACGATGCGAAAACAGGCAATGGAGACTTTTGCAGAAACCAAAAAAAGGTGAGATATTTATTTTTAATGAGGGATTGTTCAATTCAATAATTTTTACAAGTTTTTACAACTTTACTCTATGTGGAGGAACAAAAGAAAATTCTACAAATGCGTGGACATTTCAATATTAAATAAAACATACTACAGAATGAAAAGAAAGCCCATTTGGTGCATAGATAATTGTAACTACATATGTGATGTAACCAAGTCTACTACTTACTTTATGTTTTAATATTTTTGCATTAACAAAAAAAAACAAAAAAAAAAACTAGGGCTTGAAATGGTGTAATGTTAATGAATGTTGATTCTGGTTTATATCAAAATTAATGAATGTCATGTGTCCATAAAATTATAGTATTTTATGGGATTTTCTTGTAAATTTTAATTTGTTTTTTATGTTACCAGAAAAAAAGAAGAAAGTACCGATTCAGAAGAAAAGGATAAAAAAAGAAGATCAGGTACTGACACATTGAAATTTCTCCAAGAGAAAATGGTAATTGATGCAGAGTATAGAAAACAAGAGCTAGAAATGAAGCAAAACAAGTCTGAAAAAAGGATGAAAGCAGAGCTGGAATTAAAATGCGAGGAGATGGAACTGAAGAAAAAGGAGTTGGAGGAGAGAGCAGAGAGAAGGAAAATGGATGCAGAAAAAGAGAAAAGGGAGGCAGAAGATAAAAAAAAAAGACAGATGTAATAATGGAGCAGTTAAAGTTACAGAGCACCCAAATGAACATGCTCATGCAGTTGTTGTTGATTAAGGAGAAGTAATATCTAGCTATCAAATAAGTGGACAGGTATTTTCAATTTTCATCTGGCTCTTGAGTTGAACAGGCTGTTGGTCTTGCGAGTACAGTACAGTATTATGTTTTCGACTGCTTGGACATGTCTACATTAAAAAAAATACGTAAAAAAAAATACAGTAGAATTTTAAAAAAAAAGATTCTAAAATATGAATAAAAATGTTGACCTTTGATGTTGTATATGTTTAGTCATGTTAACATTAATGCAAACCTTTGTTGTTTGGCCTCACTTTAAATGTAAATAATGTAGGCTATTCTGTTGTGAATTTTTCACAGCTGGTTTTTATACTGTATTTTACTTTGGTTTTGACATTCAAACCTGGAATAGTACGGAAGAACAGTATTGAATAAAAAGAGATTTGTATTTATATCTGATATCCACTTTTATTGTGTCAACACACCAACAAACAAAATTCACTGAAAATAATCATATAACTTGGGAGGACAGAGTTCAAGGTAATTACATGTTGTGTTTCTGTATAGGCATGTGTGTGCATTTTGCAGTAAAGCAGAAACAAGATACATTTTCCCCACAGCACTCATTCCAACTTTTTGTGATTTTTTAAAATCAGTGAATTTAAAGTAATTTAATATGTCCCCAAATAACCATTCCACAGAAACACGCACTTCACTCATTGCCTTATTGTAGTCCTGTTCTATTGGTGATAGGTTGCCTTTAAATGGTGCTTGAAGTTGAGGTCTTATAGGATATGCTGGGTCCCCGTAAATACACATGATTTCATTGTTTGTATCAACAGACATTTGCAATTGATCCAGTAAGCCTGACTCACGCAGCATAAAATTGTCATGCCGTCTCCCTTCAATAGGACCGTACATGTTGGCAATCATGCCGTTTGCTGCCACCAGAGACTGAAACTTTATAGAATGTAGCCTTTTATGACCATTAAACAGAACCTGTTGATTTTCTTGAGGTCTGCACACTGGCCTAATGGTTCCATCAATGAAGCCCCAGCAATTTTTAAGGGGAGCTCCCTTTTCAAACACTGCTTGGGCATACTTTTCAAGATTGACTGGTGAAAGCCATGGTTGATCAAGGTCTGTTAGAAGTCTACTAAACATATTGTATATGTGGTTTGTCATCTGACCAGTTATTAAACAAAGCTGGGGTACGGGCCTAGCAAAAGTTTTAATCATGTCAACATATCGGCAAGGATATGCATATCGTTGCAACATTATACCGAGTGCTTCAATTCCTTCAATTTTCGAGTTGTTTCTACATTTAACTTGATCTGGAATGTGAAACACATCTTTCAAATGGTGAATATCCTCTTTGAAGAACCTGAAATAAAAATTAAAAAGGCTGTACTTAAAAAATAAAAACAATTGCAATGACTGAGCAAGTTGAAAACTAACATCATTAAAATTTTCATGATTTATTTTCTTGGGAAACGTATGACTTTCACCATTTACATACCCGAAAAGTGGTCACCTAGAAAGGGTCCCATCGAGTGATTGGAGCCGACGTTAAGTCCTTGGAAGGTATTCTTAATGATTCTTTACTTAAGAAATTTAATTCAATTATGCAAGATTCATCCCATCCATTATTTTCAGACATTATCATAAATAGATCGGGAAGGGTTAGACATAAACAAAACAAACATCCACAAACCGTTTTAAAAATTCAGCATTGTACATCGCTTGTATTTAATCAAAATTTCAGAAGATAACTGCACAGGACTCAAATTTTTATTTTCTAAGAAATCTTTATTTAACACTCTATATGTTTATGAACGATTCTATGTCATGTACAACAAATATCTCAGAATGTATTATTTTGACAATAAAGTTGACTTGTATCTTGTACAAGTATGGTGGCCACCTACAACCGGGCAGGCGCCCACCCCAAGGATACAGATAACATTGCAAATCACAACTAGGGCCTAGGGGCCTAGGCTAACTAACTAGGATAAGGGCCTATGCTATAAAAATACAATATTTTGGGACCTAATTAGAGTAGACCTCTAGGCCTAGGGTATGCCTAGTCAAACAACAAAGTCCCTAGCTGTGAGCAAGCTTGATGCGGTACGTAGCTAGGAATAAATGTACTTTAAATACCTAGGCCTAAGGCCTATTCTATATATGGGTGGGGGTCTGCGTCTAGTCTGTAGCTATACTAGGGCCTAGGCCTACCTACCTGAAGTAAGCATTACATTCATCGTTATTTAATGTTTCCGGCTTAAACTTGTTGTACTTCCACCATTCAAGGTCTGCGTTTGTCGGTCTGTTAATTTCAGACAGCAACATGAATTCTAAATCGTCGATTACATCCAATGAGTAGCATAAGGCAAGATTATCAACAGTTCTATGAAGGTTAAGCCTGGTTTCCTGTCGACGTAAGAAGGCAGATTTACTTACGATTATGTCGTTTTATCGTAAGAAAATGCGATTTGACAGGAAACCGTTTACGACTAGTGTGTTGTAAAATCGACGTAACGTAAACTAAAATCGCCGCAAAACAGTTTTGGACAGGAAACCGACGTATTGAATTTTCATGTGATACATCGATTTAGTGACTTTTTGTTGAATGAACTCGCATACGTTGCGTTGCAAACGATTCTTATGAAAAGTTGACTCCAAGCGGAAACGTATGCTGTCTGTATATCTTGCCTATACAACAACATTGTCGACGAACTAGAAATCTCATTGACTCTTACGTATTTATTATGAAATGGTTAAAAAGAAGCATATCCTCCACATTTCTCAAACACAATGATAGGCATGTAAAATCTTATAGATTTTGTTAGCCCTATACACAATGGCGGCTCTAGAATATAATTTATGGGGGGGGGGGCTAAGGTGTCCGACTGGGGGGGGGCCCCCTAAGTATTTATGGGTGTAACTATAGCGCGCATCGTTATCCGAGGGCCGGATCCGGGGTATGGGGTATGGGAGGAATTGCTTGACTTCTTGATTGGCTGGGAAAGGAAAACTAGGCCTATTTTTTATTTATTTTTTTTTTGGTCCGACTGCCCGACGACCTTTGGCTGATGGGTGGGGAGGGGGCTTGACAAGACCGATGGGGAAATTACCAGACCGATGGGGGGTTA
>NW_022685652.1:21103-24578 GCF_011630105.1 Anneissia japonica
ACTTATAGGCCTATAATATAAAAATTATGTATAAAACATTATAATATAGGGCCTAAATAAATAAATAAAATATATAGGCCTATTGCCAGTTGGAATATTTTCTGTTAATTTCAATAAACAATTTTTTCAAGTGTATTTCATTCTTAATTTTAATTCATGTTGATATTATACAACCCGAATTTTAACATTTATAATCATGTTTTCTGTATAACTGTATATTTGGAGATAAGATCTGTCAGTTCAAAACATAATATAATAAGGTGAAATGAAATAAACAAAGTACAATATAGGCCAAATTGATATTTTGAGAACGAAACACTAAAATTGATAACGAGAAAGTTAGCAAATCGAGATTTGTAGGCCCTTATTCTGTACTACAGGACTAGACTATTGTTTAAATCCAACTGTGAAAAATGTCCTCGAATCTCGCCAGGTAATTTTAATGAGGATACCAGACAGGAAGTGAGAAATGTTAACATATCGCAGTCGCAAAGAAAAATTCAACTTGACGTAACATGCATGTGACGACGTTAGAAGAGGCTTTGCCGTTTGAGCTTGAAAAATTCAACTTATCGTAAGAATCGTAACCGGCTTATTTTGTCTGCGGCCCAGCACGATCAAGACGCAGCTGTTTTTGTCCAACTTCATGTAACAGTCGTAAGAATCGTATGAAGCGTAAGAAATTCTGAACTTTACGTCGACAGGAAACCAGGCTTTAGCCATGGTCGTACGTACGTCTGCTCTGGTTTCGTCGTGCCGTAGGCGCCACCTAAAAACGAAAACAACTTTTGGAGGAGTACGCGAACAGTATCTTGGCATTGCCGTCACGCCCCATTAGTGCGTAGTAGATTGGCCGCCTAGTCAAAACGAAAAATGCCTACTGACAAGTGCAGTATACATGTGTGGAAAATCCTTGATAGATCATTCTGGGCATGTACATGGACATGCATGGGCAGTTTTAAGCAGCCTGTGATGATACGATCGTAGCTTTTACGAAAGTGATATTTCCCATGCCAAAGATGACAATAAAACGAACGCTAAAACGAAATTTATTTGACGATTTTCTTATGTAAAACATATGTATTATACTACACTATCAAATTAATACAAGTACAGTACGACCATTCTTTCACGAGCAATATGTTGATTTAATAGAGAAATTAACAAAATCACAATCTTTACAGTGTAGATGACGATGTAAGGTCCAGCGTTCGGAAAAATCGTAGTATTACTATATACGCCTACATAGTAAAAAGTTGCCGAGGCTGCCGACCTCAGAGAATTTAAGGTCGGCAAATTTCATGGGCTGGCCCGGTAAAAACCGTCGGGAGGATGGGGAGTAGAATAGCCCATAAGCTATACACTATATTTTTTCTTTATATAGTTTTGCTGATTTTATTTTGAATTGAAAATAAAATTGAAAGATCAAGTAGTAGGCTAGGTACATACAAGTGCGATAAAAATATGGTACTCCAGTTTTGTACAAACTTTACTTTCACCTCGCTTAAGTACCACCATCGCTTGGCTTGTTGAAATAAAAAAAATATTGATCAGACTGAGGGCGCAATTTATTTTATATGGAAGGCCACATTCATTTTTTTTTTTAACTCGCACATATTTATAGTTATTGTTCAGATTTTTTGGAGATTTGTAAGATTAAAAATATATTGTCATAGTTACAGTACGTACTTATACTGTATCAAAGTCATTGTGATACTGGTAATTATTAGTGAACATATCATTCAGCTAATAGGTTTTGTAGAGACGCAACAGTGTATTGTTATTTTAACCCCGTGACATCACTTTTCGAGGTAAACAATCGGCGGTGACAAGCGGCTAAAATCTGGTTATAAAACTTGCTTTTTTCCCTTAAATCCCACTTTCTGTATGAAACAACATCAAGATATGATCTTTCCAATTTATATAAAGGACCTACGGTTTGACTTTCGTTGAGGTAGGAGCTTATGCCATGGTTAAGGTGATTTTTTACTGGACTATCTTCCTTATCAACACTCTCTCTCACTGACCACTGACACTCTCCTCCTCACTCATTTTCTTCAGAGGATTTGACAGTACGGCATATTCGCCTGCCTTTCAACTTTGATGATTTACCCAACCGGGATGCTGGCCCATAATACGGATCCAGGAAATCTGGAACCGACCTACCTGGTGCAGGAGTGAGGAATGGTTTAATCCCGGAAGGGGACGCCATTTCATGTTGGTGATGAGAGGAGTTTCTGGAAGGAGTTGATGGCAACTGTCAATTACTGGAAGCAGCAGCCAGGTTTTTACTATAAACCAGTGATGATACTGTATCATTGTATCTACACCATTTCCTCCCAATTCAGAATTAGGAGTGAAGTCTATATGCTTCTCTAAATTGGACCTGCTAACCCCTTTAATGGCATCTAAGCTAATCGGCGTTAAATTTCCATGACATGATCTCCAACGGATTATCTGTTTTGAGCCCATTTTTTATTTACATATGGGAGTTCATATCCCTCTTGTCACAGAAATTAATTTTAATAGTGAAATTAAACTTTGACATTGTTTATGGGAAAAATTGCACACATACAGGTCAAAGGTAATAGGATAAAATTGAAAATAAGTGGGTTAGCAATGACAAAATTCACATGATGAATAAAGAAATCAATGCTTCACAAACATCAATTTAAAACCTGAAATCCAAGGCAATCTGGTTAAAATGTTAAAATAGATATGCAATATAAATGTGAATACAAATATAGGTATCTAAAATAACATGTATCACACAAGAAACAATGAAACAAATAATAATTGAACACCTGTGTATAAAACCAAAATGATTATGCAAATGAGTTAGTGGAGGTATTCACTAAGCTCTGTACAATACAAAACACACACGATCTAGGACTAAACGACATGCTAACAAAATCCTCTTTCAACAAAACAACGTTTAAAACACCTAACTATCACCTAGCTAATGTTTACAGTAAATCCTATTCTATTCGTAATGCAATAGCCCTGAAAAAGGGTGTACGGTAAGAATGGCCCCGGAAAAAATGGCCCCGGAAAAAATGGCCCCGGAAATAATGGCCCCGGAAAAAATGGCCCCGGTAAAAATGGCCCCATATGACAGGTAGGTAAAAATGGCCCCAATAATCAAATTATATGCATTTTTTTATTTTAACTAATTTAGTTTTTAAAAGGAATCTCCCCAATAATCAAATTCTGTAACACACAATTGATCCACATGCTTTAACTACTGTTTATTTGCATTGTTTATAACATGTAAAGTTAATTCATTTGATATTTAACAAAAGTGAAGTTTGTGGTTATCTATGAGTTGCATATTTTGGTAGTTAAAATACTGTATACTGTATGTCATTCCTCTACTTTGTTAGTGAAATAACGTTTTTAAAACTTTTATTTCTACTATCAAAAAATGTTATTCAATGGCCATTGTTTTTCAATTATCTCTCAGAACATTATTTGC
>NW_022685652.1:24606-25684 GCF_011630105.1 Anneissia japonica
TTTTAAAAAATCACATATTGATCTCAGTTCAAAGGAAAAAATAAAACTTATTTCTAAATTTACAATTTTCACCTATAAACCTCTTAATTTCACAAAAGAGTGGGTTCTTTTTCAAACAAATACATCCTGCCTAATATATGTGTGTTTAGATTAGATCTTTTGCTTTAACTTTGGAAACTGAGATCATTTAAGATACTATTTCTGTATAAACTAAATTTTTTTTTTCATATTACTGTAAACCTAATGGGTTTTGATAAATTTACTCTGCACTACGGAATTTCCAATAAAAAAAAAGAAAATTAATTAAAAAGACCGTAGATTAAAAATAAGTAAGGCATAACATATTTTTAATCTATGTTAAAGCATAATTATTTTTACATAATGAAATTTAGTAAATTATTAAAGTAATTATTATTTGTGGCTTTTATTTATTAAATCAATTAAGAACATAATCTCAAAACAAACTTTAATGACAAGAAAGATCAACGTTTCAGGTCCATCATGGAACCATTCTCAAGATCAAGTAAATTGAAAAAACTAAAAACAAAAATGCCAAGCAGTGACAGGAAGTAAGTAATTAATTTACATATCAATAGGGCCTACTGTGTGGAGCCACAATGGAGCTAAGCAATAATTAGCCCTTCTTAGCAGATTAACTAGATAAACAGTTTGGCTTTGACTGAATCAGTTTGTATGTTAAGTGTAGGTTTCAGTCCTTTGATCCAAAGCATTTCTTTAAATAAACAATTAAACTTGGATTTGCACTTAGATAAAACCTTGAAATAATTAACAGTTTCAGTAGCACTAATATAATGATCTTTTAAATGTTGTCCTATGTTACCTTTACTGTGCATAATCATTTCTTATTTAAAATAGAATTATTTAATCAATCAGTAACTTGTGTTTTTTTTAATGAAATTAATGTTTTTCTTTAAAAAGATGCTACCCAAGGCGAGACTTTTTTTATACCTTGTTTGACAAACTCGCCGACTATTGTACATTTTACTGTACTGTTTTTCCGATTTAAAATGTTTGTGCTCGTTAGCAATTTAGATTTGTTGTTGATGTTATCCATGAC
>NW_022685652.1:25841-27612 GCF_011630105.1 Anneissia japonica
CTACAAGGTATTTTACAACATTTGTTTATTTATTTATTTTTTCCTTTAATTTTATAATTGAGGGCCATTTTTTATTTCTTGATTCAATTCTTGCTTATACAGTATTTAAATATTTGAAGATTAAAAAAAATATATATCATTTCTATTACCGAATTTTTCATTGGGGCCATTTTTACCTACCTGTCATATGGGGCCATTTTTACCGGGGACATTTTTTCTGGGGCCATTTTTTCCGGGGCCATTTTTTCTGGGACCATTTTTTCCGGGGCCATTCTTACCTACATTCCTGAAAAAGTACTTCGTGGACGAGAAGCGTGCCTTGCACACATCCTCCCCACGCCATAATATGGCCGCAATATGTCACAACCTCACACAACAGCCAACGTACGAAGGCACGCTAACATGAAAGGTTGAAATGGACTGCAAAATACACCAAACTAGAAATACTCCTAGTCTGTCAAAACTAATTGCAGAGGTACTCGACAGACTGCACTACAGTATAATGGCCTTGTACACTTCCCTCTACAATGTCTCTATTTAAAAACTACGCTAAAAACTTGTCTCTATTAGCTGTGAGTGTACTTGCCGGTCCGCAATCCAATTGCCAGCCCCAAACACTTCTCCCCACAGAAAATAACCTAACAAATCAAAAAAAAAATAGAGCCACTAGTAAAGCTATAGTACGTGCGAAAACACAATACTATGCTTACTACTAGCTCTTAAACTACTATTATAGTACTAATACTACTATACTGACGAGCCTTTTGCTCTCACTCAGCGCCATTGTAGTAACTTTTGCCTATAACAGGCAAGTAAACAAGGACCCTTATATGGTGTGACTCCCGCGTAGCGACAATTACCACAAAACTCGAAGATATACCATTTAGTGTACCTTTTCAGGTGAATGGGTAGCAATACATGCTTCTTGATTTAGTGCCATAATCTCGCCAGGTACCCTAGGCCGGCTGTGCAGCACACCCGGCTGTGGGTTATACAGATGAGCTGACCTGGAGGTCATGCCCTCCTGCGTAGATTGGGAATACGAACTTACGGGGGTCGTCACTACAAAATGTTAGTTTTAACATATAAAAGTTTAAAATTAAGGTTTATATTTACGAAACTTAGTTTTTGATGAAATTTGCAAGGACAGTCCACCAAAGGTGGTCTTGTCTCCCTCCATCACTGTGCAAGATGTCTAAATTCATGATTATTTAGACATGCGAGTAAGAATGCAAGAAAACGCTTTTCCACCAAAAACGAAACTAAATCTTTGAAGGAAGTTATTCCCAGTCTAGATGACCACAACTTTTCTCCTCTGCTCTGGCTAAAATTTGTCTTAACCACAAATTATGCTGTCTTCCCACCAGAGTCATATATATATATATATAGAGTTGCGACATTTCGCCCCTTGGTTTACAAAAGTCATGTTTTACACACCGTCCATTTTGTTTCATAATCTTCCCGATGAACACATGCAAAGTATATGTGTTAAGTACATTGCATATTATTTCACACACTTAATTGGGTTTACAATTATATTTTATAATTAACATCACTTAGTATGGACAGCATATAAGAATTCATATATAATCGAATATTTGCGCATGTGCGTGCTCGCGTAAATTCCGTGCTCGCGTAAATGATTGAAATTAAAATTAGAATTGCTTTCAATTATCGTTAGTTCGTCACATTTTAATCAACGAAGACCCTACCTATTTTATTTAATGGTAATCTTTTCTTTGGTTTTAATTGTTTTTAATAGTTATATAAA
>NW_022685652.1:27683-29707 GCF_011630105.1 Anneissia japonica
TTGCATTATTACACTGTTTACATTCATCATTAAAATTCTATTTTTATTTTCTCATTTGCCTAAATGCCTTCGGAAAAATATTTAAGCTAATTATTAAGAAAAAAAATAATTTTTTTTTGCCCTTTTCTGACTACCTTTAAAAGTTGTTCGCTAAACAATATTAAAAATTGTTGTTCTTAATTTCAATTCTTTGTACAGCCTGTATAAATACGAATGACAATGAAAATAAAGTATAACTTTATTTTGGAAACTACGCTTTTAAAACAGCGGACACACTCTTGCAGTGTGTTTATAAAAGTAAAATACTGTACAGCCATAATACAATATTAAAATAGAGGCGAGACTTTTAATACAATAAAATGTACGTTACATAATTACACAAGTTGAATATATCACAGATCCTGTATATCATTTAACACTTACATTTTATAACACTTACAGCAAAGCACAGTTTATATATTGCGGCCAACTGACCTATACTATTTTAATATTTATAAATAATAATAATCAAATTAATAACATAAGATTTGTATAGGGCTCGCTCATATTCAAATTTAAAGAGCAACAATTTATATACCCTAGACGGATTTAAATTACATTTTGATATACGTATTTAATTAATTTTTGCTGGTAATCACATATCATTTATTTGCAAAAATAATAGGAGCTACTTAAGAATTGCCTAATTAAAGAATGCTTGCCATCGAGGGCCTCTCTCTCTGTCTATCGGCGAGGATTAAAGAACTGCTTAAAAATAGTAAATTATTACAGTATTTATAATATGAAATTGGATATAAAGTAGTGAAATCATTTAAAAAATCTATAAATAGTTACATGAAATTCGACTGCTAAAAGGATTAAATGGGATTAAACTATAGAATTACAGTAGGCCGCTAACTGTATTATACAATATACACAGGAACGCGCATCGCGTATGACACAAAATGGCTTCTAAATTCTCAATGTCGCAACTCTTTCTATCCTAGGCTCTGCTTCCCACGACCCCGCCCACCCTGGGACCCATTTGTGCGATAGTCGTGGTAAACTCTCGATCCCCGCCTGAAATGGTTCTCCAGCCCAAAACAGATGACGTTCGTACGAGATCAGATAAGCCTAGCCTAGGCCTATCCCAAGCCTCGGCTAGCCTACCTAGGCCAACCGTTTGATCCCATCCAATACACCCTAACAAAAATCCAATTTTTAAAAGATTTAAAATAAATCATTTGTATTAAAGTACATTAGACCTTTGTAGGCCTATGTGTCATAATCAAATTACTTCGAAACCCTTCAAATATATTAACTTACTTTCCTTAAAAGATTAGTTTTTAATAACGAATTACAGCCCGTTCTCAATATGCCCAATGCCTTTTTGGTAGTGGCTATCGGCACTGCCGCAGTGCGGATAAAAGCTCCTGTCTTCTATCGGCACTGCCGCAGTGCCAAAAAAGCTCCTGTTTTCTATGGAACGCCGGGACTGTCATCCTCGGCGACTTTTATATTCGGTGGCTACTTTTTTATTAGGCGACCTTCAAGTTTCGGCGACTATTTCATTCGGCGGCGACTTTTTTATTTGGCAACCCATTATTTTCGGCGGATTTAACATTCGACAGCAACTTTTAAGTTAGGCGACTTTATCGTTCGGCAGCTGTTTTACAGTTTTGCGGCTACTTTTGAAAGATTACGGTCTTTCTTAGAATTTTATTGTTCGGCGACTCCTTGGAAGGTCATCATAGGTATTTCCAACGACTGGACTAAAAAGACTACAAAGATCAAAGCGGCTATTTTGACATCCCATGGAGAATCTTCCGCGATAAGTTTTCGTAATCATCACACCTCATAACCAACTCGGCCTAGGTCTAGGCCAATAAAAAGATGATTTACTTTGCATTTTACTTTAGTTGGGTTAAGACGTTTGAGATGGCATCATCAAAGAAGAAAAGTTTGCGTGATATCCTGCGAGAAATAAACTTAGAACACCTCATCGATAATTTTGAACGAGAAAAGGTAAACATTTTTGTTGTTTT
>NW_022685652.1:32572-60028 GCF_011630105.1 Anneissia japonica
GGAAGAAAGAGAATATAGCAGAAAGATATTTTGTTAGTGGAAAGATAGCAAAACAATAATATTTAGGCCTATGATAAACCGATTCACGAACTAAAATATATAGGGCCTAGGCATATTAAATTTTTCGTTTTCGCAACTCCTTCGGTGCTCCATATATTTGTTCGAAATATACCGCGACCGAAACGAAGCGCGACCGAAACAAAGCGCGACCGAAACGAAGCGCGACCGAAATGATCGGCTACCATCTTAATTAGTTTGATAGTATGATAGGCCTAGCTTCTAGGTTGCTAAGGTAATTTTACGCTTACCTAAATACTCTTCAGCGGAAAGAACAAATCTATCTGTAGAATTCGACGCCATTAGGCGGCCAAACCAATGATCCTTTTAACAAGAAATCCAGCAGTACAAGTTAGGGCCGCTAGCCGCTAGCATAAAAAATTAAGAGACATGGCAACATGAAGTCTGCTGCCCTCACTATATTTTGCACGAAATGTTTGTTTGTTGTGAAAAAGTTCCAACACCAGCAGTTTTGTTTTCGAGTCGAGCATGTCAAAAGAAGCGGTATGATTACTTAGCCTTTTACTCATCATTAAATGAAAGGGCTAGTTAGCTTAACTGTTAACTACAACTTCACAAAATTTAGGGTTACAAATGCTTGTAATATCGTGGTCAAATAGACGCGACTGTGGCTCAATTTCGAAAGTTGTGTCTAGGCCTAGCCCCTAGGCCAGGCGACGACTAGCTAGGCCTAGGCTAGGGAGGCCTACTTAATACTAATGCACTGTGACTGTGTCACTGTCTGCCGCGTGGTACTCCAGATCTAGGCCTAGCTTAGTTGGATGCGGATAGCTAGGCCTAGGACTAGCCCTTTTATAAGGGACGCGGGGAGGTTTGATATCTGCAACACCCTCACCAAAGAGGACGTATTTGTCCCACATTGGTGCTGTTTTTTTTACTCATCATCATAAGGAATTTAATATGGCAAACACTAGTCTATAAGTAGGAAAAGCTAGATTAAACAATTTTATTTTTAAAAGAACTTTTTTTTTTTTTAATTAGGTTTGTGCTGCCAGGAAATACTATATTTCGTGTCATGATGATGAGGTTATCGTACATACCTTGTAATTTCATGTAAATCTATGCGTTTTTTTATTTGGAATATACAGTATTGCACGGTTTCTAGAATCCTACATGTCATGTTCATTCATGCATGGTGGTTGTGGTGTGTGAAAATTGATGATGTCATGATTCAGATCATGATTCAAATTAAAATGGCACAGCTACAGAACAATGCAATAGATACTTGCCTATATAACTTTGGGCCAGTATTAAAGCTTAAGAATGTATCCGTATTATTACAGTATTCATTGCAGATTGGTGACGTGTCTTCCTTTGATGACAGTTATTTACACTAAAGGTGATAAATGTTTAACTATGGTAATGCAGCACAAACTGCAGACTAGAGATCTGTCAGAATTCACCCCAGGATTTAATTTTTTTTTTTTTTTGCATATGGTATAGTTGACCTACTAGAATTACATTTTTCTGTTCACTGAATACAGACCATGTACGATATTATGCACTATATAAAATAAGTTTCCATTACCATTACATAGATGCCAAGTCAGACCAATTTGCGGGCAGGACATTTTGTTTTAAAAACCCCTACCCTAGAAACCATGGGCATGCTGAAAAAAATCCAGAAAATTCCTTCCTTAGATGCTCGGAAAGAGAAATACATTCTTTAGGCTAGTATTTTTACATACAGTAGGTTAAGAATCCGCATTACTTTTTCATGAGAATGCATGTTTCTGCTGTCCACGAGCACGTGGTGGTTGGTAGTGTGTTCTGTGATCTTATCTGACGACACTGACAGTGCTTTGTAAAAGAACGACGTATTTAGTGTTGATGCCAGCTAGTTTTATCTAATCTCATCGAAAAACCAGTAAAAGAGATTTTCGAATATTTACCTTTAAACTATCAACATTTATATCGAGAAGGTTACTTAATATAGAAAACCAACAACCTCAACCAGGGTGTGGTGTGCCACCATTTATTTGTGTGCGAATGTGTAAGAACAAAACCATCTTATTTTAAGTACTGTAATTATATTTAGCGAGAGAGTAACAAAGTATACATTTTTATTATCGGCAAGCAATATTACATTTATGCGTGAGATTTTGGTCCTCAAGACTGACCGCAAATGCAGGAGTCTCACGCCGAATGTGTGAGCCTTGACGTGTATGCCATTACTGTTGCACTGTATAAAATTGTTTCCAAAATAGATGCATAATATTGAATTTTAATGTGATGAATTTCTGCAATTTATTAATATTAGCACACCCACCCTCAGTTTTCAATAGCTACATCCCTGTAAGAGGCACAATCTTTAAGGTCACATTGCATTTTCATTTTTTATCTTTAAAATAGGCTCCACAATAGTCAAAGAAAAATGATCATTCCAGTCCGATGTTTCACCTGTGGTAAGGTGGTGGGTAACAAATGGGAAGCTTATCTTGGACTTCTACAAGCTGAGTACTCTGAAGGGTAAGACCTTTGATTTTCTGCAACCTAAAAATGTATTGACACCGAATCAGAATTTTTGGATCGATCGGACAGCCTACCAAACTGATCAGAAAATCAAAACGGTGTGTAAGAGAGGGACACTGGCGTTCTGCGGTTTGTGTCCGATGTTAATGCAGCTTTAAAGCCAGGCTCCAGAGAAAAAAATTGTTTAGCTCTGATGAGGAGCTCTAGAAACATTCGGCCGATTGATTAATAGATTTTTTTTAGCTATATACTGCCTCTATTATACTGCCCTCACGAGGCTGATTTATAAATACTGTAGTTGATTGATAATTTTTTCTTTTTTTAGTTCTATTGCCTCTATTATACTGCCCTCATGAGGAGCTCTAGAAACACTTGGCTGATTGATTAATAGTTTATTTTAGCTCTTCTGCCTGCATGGGGCTGATTGATTAATAGTTGATTTATTAATATATCTTTTTTGGCTCTACTGCCTCTATTATACTGCCCTCATCGTAGCTTTCGAGAACTTGTTTGATATGTTATAGAACTAATTTTTATTAAAGGGGGGTATCTCATTGACCGCTTTCGAGTTTTTTTGTCAAATATGCTTTTTGTGTCTTTAGAAAAATCAGTTCTACAACATATCGAACAATTTTTTTCTTCTGCAACCAGGCTTTAAGAGCATTTTTTATGATGCTCTCAATACTGTATGTTCAGCAACACTTGTTAAAAATTGTGTTTTTTAAAAAAACATTTTTTTGTCTCCTTGTTTTAGTGATGCTTTAGATGCTTTGGGACTTAAACGCTACTGTTGCAGACGGATGCTACTTGCTCATGTAGATCTGATTGAAAAACTCCTGAACTATGCTCCACTTGAAAAATGATAGAATTTGCCGACTGTTTTGCTGTTAATAAGTTAATAGTGGCCACAGTTGGACAAGAGGATGCAATCTACCGGCTGTTTTTGAATGGATCCAATCATCCTATCACTGTATTTCAGTTAGGATGACAACTATTGTACTTCATAACTGCTACCGCCAGTATCATATTTATTATCCAAGAGAGAAGTTTTTATGTAAATAATAACAGACATATTGGTTGGTTTTCATTTTGTGTGTGTCTTCAAAATGTATTGATAATTGATTGTTTATCATTTTTATGCATTCCCAATAATAAAGAACAGGATTTTTTTTTGAATAAAATTTGTCATACATTGACATTTACTTGCATGTAAAAATCCTTATTCTAGCGTTTTGATTCATGTACAAATGACAATAACATACTCTACACATAATTAAAAAAAAAAACATCATATATTTAGAACTTTTTTTTAAAACTTACATGGATTGAAGATATAGCAGTTTTAATCCATTCATCCATATTTATACAAGCCCAAGCTACTGTATTACTACATCACAAACTATAGCTTTGATGATGAAAGCTGCCAAAGAACAATTTTTTACATAAATATTAACAATGTTAATGTTAAGAAACAATCATTTCCAAGAAAGCATGCCATATACAGTTAAACTTGCCTAAGTCAACTTCCTACAGTAAGTCGAATCATTTCTAAGTCGATCTTATTTTACATACCAAATTGTTGTTTTCCATTAATTAAAAATTTATAAGTCGAATTTTATCTAAGTCGGACAATATTTCAATGGCATTTTGGATTTGACTTAGGCAAGTTCAACTGTAACAACAAAAAGATTTCCAATGCCCTGTCCAGACTATCAAATTTTATTTTAAAAAAAAACAAAACCATTTGACGTGCCTAAATATGGTCATGATGACATCACAATGTATGACTATATACGGGCACACAACAGTTTTTATTTTGTCAAAGAAACATTAGAGCCTTGTTATACAAGGAACCTGTTTCTGCAACTACCATCAGTTTTTCTTGGTAAACAGTTCCATACTTTACTCTTATTTTTGAACATGATACTTTTACAAAGGAACAATTTCTACCTTACCAAGGAAACCACATCAAGTATTTGGGAAATGTTACTTTATTAGAATAAATACAATCCAATCAACACTAATGTGAGGTCTTGCCATAAAATGAGGTGAATCATTGACAAGATATTGGGATTATTTTCATGAAATTTTGAGCATGTCTGAAACAGTATGGTACTTGTATTTTATGGTTGTATAACAGTTTGGTCACTTGCTTTAAGACCAATTTCCTCAAAGGCAATACACTAAATTTAAATGTGTACTGTATTTTTTATCTACTTTGTATGAATGTCATTCAAAGACCAAATTGCACTCACAGCGTCCGATGGACGTTGGCCAATGTGATTCTATGGAGAACATGATGCAAGCGCAACAGAACGTTATTAATAATGATCCATTTAGACGGCGTCGTTAGCGCTCACAGAAAGCTGAATTGGATTCATAGACCAACGGTTATACAACTGTCATTCAACGCAGCTTCAACGATTAAATTACCCAAAGATTAACCACTCTGTTTTTTTTTTTCTTGAGCAGAAAGTCCAATGCGAAAAGATTGATTCGATAAATTTACAAAGATTAATGTACCAAGCCTATGCTAATACCTCACACATCTTTTAACAGAATGTATCCATGCGCAAAACCTAAAACATGCAAGCCCAAACGATGACACAATTGAGTAAAATTATCAAATAGGAGCGTTGCTTCATTCCGTTGCAAGACCTATACTGCATGTATTTCATACACCCACGACTAATACTTTTAACAGTAACATTTCATAATCTTTTAAAATTTATGTTTGTAGCTTCACAATGCATTTTCAGAAAAACTGCTAAAAATTGCAATTTATTTACACAATTTGTAGACAAAAATGTTCACGTAAAATGCATTCTGGTCGTTTTTAAATTTATTGTATCACAAATCCACTTAAGAATCTAGTTTGTATTTAAAGCTTTTTTAAATACGTAAGCCAGGCACTTGCCCAACACGATTCTATCAAGAACAAAATGCCATGACGTGTTCACAATGGATTGTTTTTAATGAAGATTTCTAGAATTTACAGGGAACGGAGTTGGAGTTGTCGGTTGTATGACGGTCATACAATGCAGCGAGTACCCAGAAACTTGTTTCCAAGTTATTTACAGTATATCAGAAACAATGTGGATTTGTGTACAGTACTTATAAAAAATGGTCTGAAAACATAATTTTAACAGAAAGCGAAATAGTTAAGTCACATCTGACTATTAACTATTCACTATTTTAGTTTTGTTGTTATCAACCTGTTAAATTAATCTATAAACCTGATGAATTTATTGAAGGAAAACTGATTATAGTTAAAATAAAAATGTAATTATATAGCGAGTAATGCATACAGAAAATGTGACCAGAACTAAGTAAGAAATAGGTTTTGCCGGTAAAACGTATATATACATATATATATCACCCCTCCCCCTCCCTGTTTTACATTCCCAACTAAGCAATTCACACAATTTTACATAGCAATTTCAAGGCTATTAATAGCAATACTGATACCTAGTTGACATCAACTTTTCTAGCAAATGAAAAATACAGATTCATCTGTATATATTGGTCACTTTAAAACGGTATGGACAAAATATACCATTGGCAGATCCATGGGATAAAAAAAGGGGCAAATTGCCCCACCCTTTGAAACAGAAGAAAACCTTTAACTAAATGTGAAGTTGTGTATATAAGAAATTACAATGGATAAGCACCATAAACCCCAAATATTAATGAGGGTCACCTTTCTCAAACCATTCCATCTCACCATAGATTCTCAAATGAAGCTTTCTGCCTGCCTCGATCACCTCCTAATACCAGACCTGCCAACCCTTGGGTCATGAAAATCTGGAGATTTTTTTAAGGATCACAAAAAAATCTGGAGGTTTCCAGAATTAACAAAGAGGATGCAAGATACCAAAAAAGTCACGTCACTACAAATCATTGGCGGTTGGTGGCGAATTAAAAACGGCTGCTTGTTTATTGCACCACGAAGCGAGCAGGCGGCGAATACATTCAATAATAACGATCAAATCAATCAAATTATGCATAAATCAGAGTATTTTTGGGGAGGGGGTGGCCTGTGAAATCGGGTGAAAATTACATTCGATCGGGATAACTGGAGATTTGTTTAAATATCAGACGACACCCAACAGGATCGGGTGAGTTGGCAGGTCTGTGAAACCATAAACATTAAAATTGTTCAGAAATATAATATAATGCAAAGCACAATGTATTTTTTCTACTATATAACATTAAGCAGATAATTATGTTTAATTACTGAATACAGTATTATGAAAGTGGTTTAGTTTTGAGCATTCATTTCTTCACTACAGCAGCACACCTTTGAGGTTAAACAATGTCAACTGCACTGGTAGGCAACAAGCAAGAGAGTAGCACTAAGTAGCACAACACAGCACTACTAAGTTTATACTGGTTTCCTTTCAGTTGACCATTACCTCCTTGCTTAGCAAGAGTGCTACAAAGTGCTCATCTTGCTTCCTGTTGGCATTATGCTACCTGCTTTGCAAGCAAGCGTAGTGCCACATTATTCTCATCTTGCTTCCAACGTAGCAAGAAAATATATTTTACCTTATATCATATCATATCGCAGCACTTACATTATGCAATACAGTTACCTGTAATAAATAGTTCTGGCTTGGTATAAGTGTACTAAGAATACAGGTTTTGATTGGTATAACCAGACATGGAGAAAAGATATATCCAAAGACTCAGGCTTGCCAAGTCTTCTATATGCTGGATTCTCCACTAAGCACAACTGTCAACCAGCAAGATCTTCCTTAGGATTTATCTGACGATCCATCAGACCTTGTGTGCACTGTATTAAATCGAACATTCCGGAGTGTCAATCAAACTTAGCTGACCAATCAGAACAGGGCCAGGAATATGCGCCTCTCCGCAAAAACGTGTTTGTCCCACAAACGCACATGCTTAGGTACGTTTATGCTATTGTTTTTGTGGACCTTAGCAACAACATCCAAGGGTGGGGTTTAGTGGAAAGGTCCATTAATCAAGCAACCTTAGTTACTGTGACCTATGGCTGAGACGGTCGACATATTCTGATGATCTGAAAGTCCTTGGTTTTCACCCATTGCTCCCGTACCTGCAAACATCTTATTAATATCGTAAGTGCCAACCTGAAATCACCAAAAAAAAAAAAAGGTAAAAATTAATCATCACAACCTCAGTAGAACTCATAAAATATGTTTACATGGCCGATTGCTATCAGGTAAGTAACACCGATGATCTCCAGTCATGCGTCCACACGATAAAACAAATAACCGGTTGTACCAGGGAGTCACATGATTAGAACTGACCTGAAAAAACATGTGCAATGCTGCTTATTTTGAAATCCTTCATCAAAAAAGCAAAAAATTGTATGTACTTGATAAAAATATTTTTCAAATAAGAGTAATTATATGTATGCTGTTTATGAACAGCAACAACTCACACAGGTCAAACAACAGCTAATTTGCATAAGCATCGTGACAATGACCTCTGTTAACACCGCTGCGATGCGGAGGTAACTCTATAGATTATCACAGTTACTGATCCGTTTTGCGGAGTTATTAACACCGTTTAAACGGCTACTTAACCCCTATATCAGATAAACGCGATCGTCACGATGATCTGCTGTGTAAACATGGCTACTGTGGTGTATTTAAGTGGGATACTTATAATAATAATGGTACCATATATCAGAAATGTTAACACCTACGTTATGTACGATAGCAAAACCTGATTTATTTAATTAAAATATATCCGTAAAATAAATTCATTGAATATAAGTAGGGAGCTATTACTGACCTCTTGCGGAATTGGTTCGCCTAGCTCGTTAACTCCTGCATTAAAACGCCCTCCATCTCCTCTAACACGGTTCATTGCATGGCGATGGCGGGATTCATGTAAATATTTCTAGTGGAAAATGAAATAGATATAGGGACTTAAATATGAAATAGTTTATAATGACAATAAAGGAATATTCTTTCTTTCACCAATTCTGCCATATGTAATTACTAAAGAAGGCAAAATAATTTTTTTTATACATTTTTCACAGATTCATTAATTCCTAATTCATAAGATAAAAGTAATGTTGATGTAGGAAATAACATATGACTTGCAGCATTACCATTGTGTATTTAGAGGTATTGAAATTGGAAGGGGAATGATTGGGAGTTGGGAGGCAAAGGTTTATCAATGATAAAGTGAGGGGTGCTACTGGCATAATAAGGTAGTAAGAGTTGATTTTTAACTGTTTTAGCTCAATTTTTTTTCTTGCTTCAATAATTTTTAATAGGGGAGGGCACATACCCCTAGATATGCCACTGAGCATTACTGATTTCAGTTGCTCAGAGGTATGGACAAACTCATTTAGCAACTTTCTTATTCACTAAGGGTCATTTCATAATTATATTCTGTCCAAACTGGCAGGGACTGGATGGACCAATATACTGAGGTAACCTCTAACTCTTCTAGAAAAGTTCTTTGAAGTGCATATGAGTTAGTTATGTTCACTGCGCCTACAGTTTACAAAACTATTATGATTGGGAAGTTGGTTATGTATTTATACTGCGCAAATTACTACGGTCTCTATGCATATTCAGATTCTTAATCTCGTTCAAACCACACCCTGACACACTCATGGCCAGCCATGCTCACATACCCCAGCTGGTCTGTATACTTTGATTGGATTTATTCGGTGTAAACACAAAGGACAGCTCACGAAAGAAGAAGACTTATTTCCAGTGCGGTCCTGGTGGTGATTGGGCAGTACACCAACAGAAAATCCCCTACTCTTTACCAAAGAGTGTACTGCAGTTTTTCACATGCACATGGGCCATAAATGCACACGAGACCAATGGCTTAAACGTCTCATCCGAAAGACGGTGCGCTGTAATTGTAACTTATATTTCAGCCCTCCAGCTGAAACACAAGGAGACAGCGATGGGAATAGAACCGGAGAACCTAGAGTTTTCCACGGTTCAGCGCACACAGCGGCTACCATCAGATTAGCCGACTGAGCTAAGCTGCTCTATAGTGGCTTACCCTTCGTTCTTTAGGTATTTTACCCTCAGCCTCGAGCTTAGCCCTTGCTTGTCTCCTTTTTAGAATACGGTGGTATTGCTTGGCATTCACATACAGCGGCTCCTCTTCTAATAGTTCCGCTCCTGGGAGAGGTATCCGCTGCATTGTGGCTACTCCGCTTGCTCCAGGTACCATCTTCAATAAATCAATCAAAATGTATATTGAATTACCATTTTCAACTCTAAAAACACTCGGCTGATTTATTAATAAATCTTTATTGTATGGGTGGATTTTAGGGCCAATACACTCTACTGCCTCTATTATACTGCCCTCAACGGAGCTTTTGAAATTACGAGAACTAAATTATGTTCGCTTCCAACAGCAAGTAACTCACCAACTGCAAAATGGGATGGACAATGGCTTATAAACCAAGGACATATATGTGTACAAGGATAGGAAGCTCGCTGATCTCGCACTGCATGCCTGATTGGGATCGTTGGTCTATTCAGCAAGCTTCCTATCCTGTACACAGGAGGCTTAGGGAGTTAGAGTTGTTTTAGTCATGCGTAAAGGTCCTGCAGTCACAGGAATCGAACCCAGGACCCTAGGATTAGAAGGCACCTAACTACCACTCAACTTCACTAGTATAATATTACATCTAGCAATTATATTCTATTTTATTATTTTTAATGAGAAGTTGAAAATTATATATAAAAATTACATTTTATTCATTTGTCTCCCCCCAATCAATTTCCAAATAATGTTGATAATACTACCTGTCTGAGCACAAAAAGAATTGCTTTTGATGTAATAAATAGCAAGCCAACTCTGAAGAAAATATGGATAACATTGAGACAAATACAGTACAGTACATTATTACATTAGATCAATGTCACTTGAATTACCATTACTACGCTTCCAGTGTTAGCACCGCCACTGTTGACTGGCACAGCAATAGCAGTGGGAGTCGTGTTATTGGTGGTTTGTGTGGTAGCTGGCTGCTGCACTTGGATCAAACCTTAGGATAACAAATAGAGTAACATTCAATATTCAGTTATTATTCCATTATTAAAATAAAATAAATAAAAATATAAATAAATATAAATAAAAAACCCAAAAAACTTGTAATGATTCTACAACTGTCAATTACTAATAACGATGTTGACAGCAGTAGTGACTGGAACTACTACAAAGACAACAAACAATAGACAGTGGCTACAGTTACACAGGTCTTAAACGAAATCCTAATTCTGGTTGGATGCTATTGTATGTATGGACTAGATTAAGAAAATTACATGCAATCAGAATTAGGAAATAGCCACTGCCTAAAAAAAAAATAGCAGCTTGACATTCTGTGGTATGGAAAGACAAACTGTAGCATGTGTGAGAAGAATTTCTTAGCTGTTTCTTGTTGACTGCCTTATACTACAGTTCGCTTTCCAATTCAAGATCACTATTGGGTCCCGGAAATGTGGGGTGGACTCAGGTTTTGGTCTTAAATGTAGGGTTGGCTTTGTGTTCAAAGATTGAAAATTGATTGTTGCTACTATTGAGAAAAAGTGTTCTCGAATTTGAGTTTATAATTATTATTACTAATTTGTCCATTACCTTGGCCTTGTTGTAAAGTTACGGCATTTTCTGAACCTGCCACTGGTTGCAGCATCACTGTTTGCCCATCTGATGTAACAAGTTGCTGAAGCTTGTAAAAAATAATGATAATACTGTTAATAATAATAATGATTTGCATTGTTTAAATGCTTCATACAGTCTCAAAGCAAGATTAGGCAACTTTTGATTTGCGTGACGACGTGACGCCAGAACGAATTCACTCATATGTGACCGTCCTACAATATCTGCACAACACAGATTCGGACAAATTGCGTCCCAGAATCCATGCGATGATAACTTTTAATTCTCGCATACACAGATGACTTCTTAGTGACGTCATTACGTTCCATGTCCTATTGTCGTCGTGCAAGCGAAAGCCCCCTATTAAAGCAACTGGAAAGAGCTCCTACTCAAGATTAAACATTTAAATTTCATCAAGACCAAATACAATCTCTGGTATATTCACATTTTACCAGAAATCCATTTCATAAGGTGCTGTGACAAAATTCTTTATGTTTGGTACCAATGAACTACGTGATGGCACATATAGTACAAAATAAAATACATACAAATTACTTATAAATAAAAAAAAATTCTCCTGGGTGGAGCAGTAGATGAATGTCAGTCTGAATCCCAACTTCTCGAGCCATTTGATTGTCAAGTTTAAAAAATATTTTTATGAAACACCATGTTGCTCTACTTGAGCAGATGAGAGACAGAGTACACTATACTCTACTTACAGGTGTGCCTTGCTGACCCTGAGGTTGCTGTATGTAAATTTGCTGAATTTGACCTGCTTGACCTCCGGCCACTGACTGCACCTGCATTTGTTGTGGAATTAGTTGAATCTGAAACATAAGCAATAACAGTGAATTACAGGTATTCCTCTTTGGCCCTAGTTGTTATTTGTTATGAGGTGGTCATTTATGACGTGTATGAAAATAATTTAGGAACAGTATACAAATAATGAATGTTTATGAGTGAAATGGGAAGAATATTTTCATGATTTGAAAGATTGACTGTTCCATTCGACGAGGTGGAGTCGAGTTGAATGGAACAGTCAATCTTTCAACTCATGAAAATATTCTTTTCATTGCATGAATAAAAAATATTTATTATTTGTTTTATAATAACACACCTAAAATTGATTCTTGTCATCTCATATGACTTTTTTTCTGAATGGAGATTCTTGTATTTTGATATTTTATGAAAAAATTTACCCTTTTACGAAATGGAACAGCCCAACGTCTTTTTAACTAATCAAAAGATTGCATGAGGTTTAAGTCATATTGTATCCTAGACGTGCAATGGGCAAAAACGGAAGGAAAGAAAATGCATGGATGGAAATAAATTTCCATGATGAATGACGAAATGGGGTAAATTACCAATGTCATGTAATACGAAATCCACCAATCAAATTTAGGTGTGTTATAATAGGTTATTATTTATGGTAACTGATACAGTTTGTGGAATACATGCATGATTAAGACAGAAGAACAATGTGCCCACACTATTAAATTGTCTTTGTATGCCCATATACAGTATAGTCATGATGTGCCTATATGTTCATGTGATGTCATCGATGATACTTAGGCATGTCGCATGTGCTTGTCAAACAGGGTTTTAGCCAGAAATACGAAATAGGCCGTCCAAAATGGAAACCAGTGGGCGTGGCACTGAACCTGATGGGTGCGCCACGCCCATATTTGGGAATCCCCACCGAATATTGGTAAGAAAACAATGTATATTCAATCAATAAATGTTTTTATCAAACATAAATATGATTTAGCTTTAGTTTAATGTAACATTTGATAGATTTGAAGAATATAAAGAATTTTGCTAAAGGTAGACCAGGCCCAATTAGACTAGGCCGAGCTGATTAGGATAAGCCATCGCAGTGAAAGTGGTCATCCTAAATTATTGCCAAAAGACGGCCGGACGGCTCGCTGACTAAGCATATGTTGTCAAATAACATTTGATAGTCTTGATGGGGCTTAAGAACGGCAATACTTGGTTCAACCATGACCCTCAGCCTCAATGACCAGAGAACCTATTACAGGTTGTAAGATAGTTCGACCAGTACATCTTAACCTACCTGCTGAACCTGACCCCCAGGACCAGCGACCTGTAAGGTCTGACCCACTTGTTGAATCTGTACAGCTTGCGCCTGATTGTTTCCTGGCATCTGCACTGTTATTGGCTGATCGCCCGCCACAATCTGATTACCGCTGACTTGTACAACCTGACCCTAAGCAAGAAAAGAAAGATTGTTACATGTAAATGTCACACCAGTGATAGTATTGATTGACCACTCTCGAAGAAAAATCATTTTTGTTTATTTAATAACAGCATAAAATTCCAATCAAAACCAATCCTAGACTTATAAGGTGCCAATTTGAGGGAGTGCTGAGCAAAAAAACAAACAAAAGGAACAAAGGTAGAAAAAAGTATACAAGGAGAAAAATTAGAAACAAGAACAGAAGGAAAAGACAAAAGGAAAACATCAAATGGTGCGGAAAAGGTGACTTTAAAATTTGTTCTCAATGACCTACATATCACTCCAACTTGGCCACTCGCTACGCAGCCTGTCGGTGTGCAGAGACCTCTGAAAACAACCACGCCCTTAAGTATATATCCTGCCTATTCACGCCCTTCACGAACCGCGAAGCAGAGTGATCTTCATTTTGTTCTAATTTGCTCAGCTCAAACAAACAAAATCACATGTGTGTACACAATTAGGCTCACTATTGAGCCCGCAATCAATTACACGATTAAAGACTGTCGTTTGTTTTGTTAAATGCCTTGTGGTGTTTTTACTTATTCAAAATTTTGGTGGCATTAATTATGACAGAGTACTACAGAGTTACGTCACGATGCCGTGTGATACCACTCCGTTGCTATCGTTGCAAAATGCATTCAACCGGGCGCCATTTTCTTTACTGACAAATCCCAATTTCTAACTTAGTTATTAAGATGTTGCATCTTACTTTTTCTTTGTAAATTTTAATTGATGATTAAATGTGTGTTCGATAACTAATATAATGCGAGCTTTTGTGTTTTTAGTACATTTTGATGGTAAACTAAATTAGATTTTAAAAATGCCTATTCCAGAAAGCCTATGAAGTCAATCAGGCGTAATGAATGGTAACCAACGTCTGTTGAGAACAGAGAGCGCAACCTGGCGTCGTTACGACACGACTATGGTACTCTATATTTTGTTGGTTTACATACTTTACTACAAAAATCCTTAAATTGATGAAATCCAGCCGAAAAATTACAGGAAATATATTATTTATCTGTCTGTTAATTGACTGGAAATTCTTCACTCAATATACAACCTAGGCAATTCAAAATTGGAATAGCATATTTCATTTTTTTGTTTTTTAGCTCATAACAGACATTGCTTGGTAAAAATAATCTCACATGAAGTGCAGTGTAAAAACAGGTTTGTAACTTAATTTGGCAGTAGGACCTAATTTCATGTTGCCTTGTTGTGACGATGACAATAAAGTTTATCTATCTTATCCTTAAATCAGTATACCAGTACACCAGGCTAATGTGCTAAACCAAAATATGTATCTATCATTGTAGAGCTTCAGGATTCTGTATAATTCAATATTTGAAATAAAGTGTGAATATATTATATTAAGCAATTAGTATAGCTGTGTATCATAAAATAGTTTAAATTATTATATAAAGGTTAGATAAATGCATAAAAACATTTCCAGCAGTGCTTTTTGAATTATTGGAGTGCTAAATGGTAATACTTTTTGCAACAACAGTATTAATAATTTCATGAGAAATGGATTGTTAATACTTAGTTTCTCTTTGATGTAAAAAATCAGGGCTTAATTTTGCAGAATGTATTGGCATTCTCGATTCTTCTCCACTGACTTTATTAATTTTAGTTATTGGGACTTACTTGTGCTGCCTGCTGAACCTGTTGAACAACCTGTACTTGTTGGCCTGACTGGTTGGCTTGTAAAGCCTGGATGTTCAGCTGATCTGTGCTGATGCTTTGGGCAACTGATGTTGTATCCATGATGAATTTGGAATACTTAACACCTGAAAACAAAAAAGAACAAGTTCAGTTCGCTCGTAATATCTAAAAGCTCCGATGAGGGCAGTATAATAAAGGCAGTACAACTAAGAAAGATTTACTAATCAATCAACTATTAATCAATCAACCGAGTGTTTCTAGTGTTTCTCATGAGGGCAGTATAATAGAGGGCAATAGAGCTAAACAAGATCTATTAATCAATTTTTTTAAAGACAAGTATTGAATGCAGATTTTGTACCTTGTTAAAAGGCCAGCAAATGAGAAATTGATCCATATAATCATAGCCACAAAAGACAAGTGATTCTATGTATCAAACAACACAAGTTAAAATAAATAATGTTATTATTGGAATACACATCATAAGAGTCATGAGATTTACTCTTATTAAATAAAGCTTCCTGGTTCCCCTCACCCCCAAAGAGGCCAAGGCCTTTGGTGCCGCTTCGCACTAAATTCTCCCGTTCTTTACAATCAAAATGTTGGTACGTATGACATGCTGTAAGTCTGATGGAGGCAAAAGTTGAGTATAATTATGAACTTTGGTATCATCCAATACAACTTTGCCTGCATAACAGAAAAGGGGGTGAGGCCAATCAATACCTGTATGTACTGTAACAAATGAGCACATGCCACAGAGAGTTCTTTATCGTATACATAGTAGTAAGGTCTTGCTTAACCTAGCCATTATGATTAATATCTTCATCATCTGCAAATCTTCGAGTAAAATTTGTACCAAAGTGTTTAGCAAAGACTTAATGTATGAGATAGCGGTGACTGTCCTGTATGTATTTGTTGTGTATGGTAGTGGTATATTACTGGAGAGCCTACAAATGAATTGGCCTAGGCCCATTTTATAAAAGCAAAAATAGCATACCATCATCACCCATGTAAATTTTTTCTATCATTTCTATTTCTATCTTTCTTCTCTATGCTGTAGCATTCAATTCAATGGCTAGCTAGGCCTGGGGTCTAGCAATCAAAATGGCTAGGCCTAGCCTATTTATATAATAGTGGTTTTGTTTGTCTTACATTAAAACTAGGCTAAACCTAGCGCCTAGTAAGTAGCAGTAATGTAAGTAAGTAGTACCCAGTCCCCAGGCCGGTCTCAGGTGTCTGTGTACCTTGGCTAGGCCTTGGGCCTGGCCTAAGCCTAGCATGTTGACTCACAGAAAACTCACTCCGTGAGCGTGAGGTTGTGTTGTGTTTGGCACATCGCATGGTTCGGGGAATTGACCGCGTTTCCAGCGCCATATTTGACAATGGATCATATCATTTATCTTGCCGTATACAAGCACAACGCCTTTAAAGAAAGCGATGGTCATTTTCTTGGCATTAGAATTACCACTTCACCTAAACCAAAAATATCCTTGTTTTCAAGTGAGTACTTACCAGTGGATTGTTGATGAATGAAACTTTCCTGATTGGTTACAAAAGACGAGACTTTGTCAATCGTACAACGAATAGGAATAACCCCAGGTCCAAGAGACAGCCTATGAAAGACGCTCTAGCGATTAACCAATGGTAGCTCTAATAACCCCTCGTGACCACCAATGGCGCATCACATTTTCCGGATATCAATTTACATAACTCTCACGAAATGTACACTGGGATAAAATCAAACATGGCTGCGCCCTCGCAAGGTTTGTTTTCCTGGGTAAGTGTTTATTGTTAAATGCCAAATATTTAGTTATATGCTGCAAAAACAAGTCTCGTGTGAGATTAAATAATTAGAATGAAAAAAGAAAAATTTAAGTTAGCAATCAAACACCAGGACAGAACACGATTAATTCACTGTAAGTAGGCTAGGCCTAGGTTAGGTTTAAATAGCCAAGTACCCTCGGCCATGAAGAAGGATTATGTTAAGTATAAAAGCCTTGTATGCATGTCAGTCAGACTAGGCGAGGGCTAGCTAAACTCAGGGGAGGTACGTTGCACATTTCGCCTCCCACTTGACTGGTTATTGCCAAGCGCTTACTTTCCTGTCATAAATTTCTTGTGTAAATAAATAATGATAAATCATGAATCACGAATAAATTTTCTAATCAATCATGGCAGGCTAACTAGGGTCTGGCCTAGGCCCTCCCTAGGCCTAGTTAGGTTAGGCTATAATATTAATAAAATAGGTCCATGGTTTGATGTATCGTACACTATAATAGATATGCATATTGCAGACCATCGTTTTTGTATTGCTTGTTGTGTCAGTCTGGTGGAGTGATGCATAAACCAAAGGCAAGGAACCCCACTGCAGCTATTAAAAATTACAAAATATTAAATTATAAGTATTACCATGTCCATGGTACAATTATTAGGATAATAATATTAAATAATAGATTTTGTATGAAATTTATCTTAATGTCTCATTTTTATTTGAATATATTAAATATACTTATTATATTTAATTTTATTTTCCCAAACTTGATTATAATTAAATATGTTAATTGATATTAATAGTAAAAAGCCATAATAATCTACCTGTATCTAAACTATTGTAACAATAATAATATGTAAATTTAGGCACATATGCATTTCAATTGTTTGCATTTTTATGTTTTTTTATATTTCAGGGTGCTAACAGCTATGGGCAGCTTGGCATTGGAAATACGACTGACAAGTTTATTCCACAACGGGTGGAATCATTTCCAAGTGAAGCGATTAAGTGTATAAAAGGAGGTGGTGGCCACAGCGTAGTAGTAGCAAGTAATACATAATGTTAATTATATTTCAACTCGGTTAAAAATGTACTGTCTCCCTAAAAATGGGAAGATAATCAAGAAAAAGACCTCACACATTAATATTTAATTTTGAATTATTTAATAATAGCATCTAAATGTAGTTAACCAACATTCTATTATGTACAAAAAAAAAATTTCATGAAATTTTGTTTGAAGTATATTAGTGTAAGTCACTTTTACTGTACATTTAAATGTTTGTATTATATTCTGGATTCACCAATTAATGTTCAGTTTCACTGTTTTAAGTGAAATCCAAATAAAAGTTGAAGTTGAAAATAGTGAATATTTTTTCTAATTAGTTTTCCTAATTATCATGGTTTCTATCCATGCAATTTGACTTGGGTTGTAACATTCCTAATTTATTTAGTAAACTTTATTTTTATTTCTCGTTTAACCTGGGTTAACAACTCAGGTGAAACCTGTTTTCCTTATGTTTCTTTAAATCACTTTAGATTAAGTTATTTATTTGATTGTGTGTGGAGAAATGCAATAAATAAACAATGAAACTTGGTTTAAAATTAAAATCTGCAGTAATTTGAAATGAATTCAAACTTTAAAAAAAAATTATATCACTTGTTTGCAACCATAGAGCTAATGATTTATTTATTTTTGTTTAATTAAATTTGTCATATAAGATATATATTCCTTCTTTCAGAGAGTGGTAATGTTTATGTCTGTGGATGGAACAGCAAGGGACAACTTGGTTTGGGTCATCGTGACAACCAATTGACTTTTCAAAAGATATCTGGTATTCCAGCAATAAGTGATGTATCATGCGGATGGGAGCACACTTTAGCTATTACAGGTGAGAACGTTGTCATGTCATTGTAAACACTTTAAGAGCAAAGTTTTAGAAAGAACTTATATATATACCCATACATACTACACACAACTTTTAGAAAAATAATTTGTGTATAATCTCTGTTGGATTCCAATTGTGTAGTTAAGTTTCTTATTTTCGTATACTTTCAACACCCAGACATTTTATGTATGTGTACTGCAACTGAGCAAATGTATCTTCTTGATTTAAATTTATTTGTATTTATTGGACATATCTTGCGTGGCAGCTCTTGCAGAACAAGTCTGAAGTTCTAGGCCCACTTAAAAATAAAAAAAACATAACATAATATAATATACATTTTTAAAACTATTACATTAAGAAAATACAATTTGGTATTGACTTCACGGAGCTGCTTGAAGATATATTGATAAAGTAAACTTTGTCTTTTCTATGTAGTGTGAACTTTGTCTTTTCTATGTAGAAAATGGAAAACTTTACTCTTGGGGTGGAAATAATTTCAGGCAATTAGGCCACAATCAAGAGAATTTGGTAGAAACACCTAAACAAGTACAGGTAAGTATGAATTGGCGTAACTACATCATGCTGAAATCACTAAAATTCTATCCAATTTATGCACTATATATTTTTGTGTTGAGTAAAAGTTGCCATTTGAAAAAGATACTCTACCTTGAAAAAAATTAAGACTTGTTTCATACCTTTGTTTGCAAGGCTGTCAGATGCTGGTAATGAAGCTACCAGTATAAGTAAAATTACTGAATGTTCGGCCTTTTAAAACTAGCTTCCATAAAATTGCTACATTGTCGTGTTTTTTTTTTTTTTTACTACAATCACATTCACTTTGTAGCCATCCCTGACGTAATTAGAAAAGCTCCTGATTCGTCTGATGGATTAATTTCAGCACGTGCTGGGAGCAGCACATCTCTAAGATGACAGTGGTTCCGCTTTTGCTGCTCCCTGGCTCTCCTGATTTTCTTTGTTTATGTATTTCTGATTTTTTGTATTGTTTTATATTAATTGTTTTGCCAGAATGAATAAAATAATATTTAAATAAATAAATAAATTTATCTTAATAAACAAAAAGTGTATTCTATATTTTTTTAGGCAATGGCCGATTATACCATAGTTGACATTGCTGCTGGGTTGAGGCATTCTGTAGCATTGACTAACACCGGGAAAGTGTGGGTGTGGGGGGCAGGCAGTAAGGGGCAGCTGGGTATTCTCATTCAAGGGAATATACCATCGTTGATTGTTGCCCCACAGCAAGGTAAGTGAATTCATGCGACAATAACAACTACTGGATATATTATTTAACTCGCATTCATTCGAACATTCAAGTTTTTGAATTTTCTGTGAGCGAGTCTGGTAGCTGAAATGAATTATACTTGTGTATCTCATCCCAAATCTGGTATCTGGTTACTTACTGCCCAACAACACCATCATAGGGGTTCACATAGTTGGGGTGTAGTCCTTATCCGAGAAGACTTTTTCCATCGCCAGCAACATAGCCGAGTGTGCTCGAACCCGTGCCAATATTATGGCTGTAGGTTACGCCACACTGCCTTATCCGTTTGGCCATTTGACTTGCCTAATGAATGAACTACTACCTACCAAATTTTTAATCTCCTTTCCAAAGAATCCCACCTCTTGATTGCTGTCGCCAAGATGCCATTTTGGCTAGTACTGTGTTGAAATAATTACAAATTATAAATGTAGAAATTCCTATTCATTATTCTTTAATTATACTTTGTTATTTCTTTTTTTTTCGTTTCTGGTTTTTTTTCTGTATTGTTAATTTGTTTAAGTGGACTATTCATACCAGAGTTTCTGAAAGGGCTACCCACTTGAAATATAGTTGAAACAAATAAATATATAAATACATATTCTTTATTAGATTGTAGTACTAATGATATGTATATTTTTTTTTTTTTTTTTGTCTTTTGTGGGTGTTTCCCACCTTTATTGTCATTCCAATGTGTATACACAATTCTTATTTATATACATGCACAGTATCTTACAAATTTGATATAGTACTCATGCTTATATACAAATAGAATGACTGATAAAATTAATTAGATCAATTCTATCAAGCATTTGATTTTAATCATTGCTTTCACTGGAATATATATATATGTAACATATAAATTTAAATTTATATGTATATTGTTTTTTAAAATATGCAGTACCCCTTCCGAATATAACCGTGAAGCAAGTAGCCTGCGGTTCCTTCCACAGCATTGCAGTAACTGGTAAGTGACTAGTACTGTATTATCCTTATGATAGAATGGGTATTGTTACTTGTCTCTGCTGGTTACATATTATTAGTATACTGGAAAACCTCGAATTGAAGCCCAATGGGCTTAAACTTGAGATGAAGCCCATCTCAACTTTGAAGCCCCCTCTTTAGTTTGCAAAAAAAGCCCATCTCGAATTGAAGCCCATGGGCTTCATTTCAAGATAGTATAGGCTTCTTTTTCGAGATTGTACAGTACATACCATACACTATACATGAATTTCAAAAAACAAAATATATTAAAAACATTTTATACTGCAGTTTAGGTGATTTATGCCAGTTAAATCCACTCCATGATACAGATTGATGTTACAGTGGCCTTATTTATTGTTTTATAGGATAAGTTGACAAAATTTCCAGAATTCATTTTGAAAAGAAACCCCCTCTTTACTTTAGCCTCGAAAAGAAGCCCATTTTTAAAAAAAGCCCATCTCGAAAAGAAACCCATCCAAAGTTCGCAATATAAAGAAGCCCAGGGCTTCAATTTGAAACTAAGATACCTTTTCAGAGTCTAGGTACTGTAGCTTATGCTGTCTTTTCAACAGCTTCATTCAGCGGATTGTAACTAAATAGTCCAAGAGCATTAGATTTTAAACTGGAAATTTCTCATAACAAGCTGAATTTTTCAGGATAGGTCCAGAATTATAAGTAGCATAACATACTTAACGTCCCCGAAAATCAGAAATGGTACTCTCAGACCTAAATCTGATTAGATTTTTTCTCCCATCTTTTTTATAATTTCAAAAATGTAGGGGGCCATGGCTGGCTTTACCCCACCCCCAACCCTTGAATGCGCCACTGCCTGTGATTGCAAAGCAAGCATCTTAACCACCAAACCAAAGCTCCACTCATTGATAACATGTAATGTTTACATTCTATTTGGCAGATGATGATAAATTAATGGTATGGGGGTGTAATAAAAGAGGTCAGTTAGGAGAACTGCCCTACGTCCCGGACACAGGTGAAGGCACAGAAAACATCTCTCAGCCAAAACAACTGCCTTCAATTGCCAAGAACATCACCAGAGTTATTTCAGGATGGAATCATTGTATCATTCAAACTTGTAAGTTGGCAGCAAGTGCTTAGCCAGCGAGCCTTCCGGCCGTCTTTTAGGCGGACAAAAATTATTTAGGATGGCCGCTTTTACTGTGACAGCTTGGACAGCTTGGCAGTTTGGCCTAACCTAGTCGGGCCTGGTCTCCTTTAGCAAATTCTTTATATTCTTCGAATCTATCAAATGTTGCATAAACTGAAGCATATTTTAATAACCTATATTAGTTGAATTTACGTTGTTTTCATACCGACATTTGATGCCGATTCCCAAAGAGGTATGACTAAACCATTGTCTACCTGGTAAAAATTTAACTTATAACATGCGTATGTCTTATTAAAAACATACTTATACCCCGCTGGAAAATGGAAGGTTCTAAATCGCCCACAGCGCATGCATGTGGCTCTGAAAATACAGTACTTGAGATTTGGTTCCCCGAGATGTCGTTCTTGTTCATAACTCCCTGGTTAAATTTAATTTATAAAATGCCGTAAAGCAGATTTGTTGTTAACATCACAAGTTAAATTTTAATAGTCAACAAAATACAGTAGTCCTACGCCTATACAACTCTCGATTCAGAAGAAATATAATAGAATTTACACTAGACTAGGGTGAGAGGTGATTCATATGAGAAAAAAAAAATATTAGTATTTATATGTGGCAAAATCAGGCCAAACCAGTCACTCGTATACAGAGTTTAACAGTAAAATAAGAGCTATAAAATGGTAAAAGATCCGACATTTCGTTATAAAGTTGGAGGAGTTTAAACATGCAGTTGTTTAAGGAACAATATTTGAGAAATCAGCCTTCAAAGTGTATGGAATTGGGTATGTCTCAGGTAGAAACCATCACCAAATCGTTAAAAATTGTTGTTTTACAATTGAAAATGGGGAATATAATAGCATAGCATGATGTATAGATAAAAAGGTTAGTTCAGTGCAGTAAAACAAAAAAATGTTGACATTCCGGCATGTTTTGGCCATTATAACAGGATTTGCGACGAGTAACTGGTTTGGCTTGTCTTTGCTACATATAATATTCTAGAAAGGAAAACTAAGGGAGAAAGCCCCAGAGTATGTGGTTAGATAACATATTATAACATGTTGAAGATAGGATATACATTATACTTAGTGTGGCCATTAAATGAAATTCCTTGGTACAAATGTTATTGCTCTTGATAATATGCATCATGGGTGAGGGACGTTACTCAACTGAAGTCCTAGCGACCCTCCCCTAGCCATACTACTGTATGCATCATGGGTGAGGAATGTCACCCAACTACGGTCTTAATGACCCTTGACCCTCATACACTTTCCCTAACTGAACTATGCATTATGGGGTAGGGACATTACTCCATGTACAGTAGGTCCAAATGACTTACATACCCCCTACTCATAAACTATGCATCACAGGGGTGAGGTTGTTGTTACTCCACTTTGGTCTTAATGAGACACATACCCCTAGACTTGCCACAAGTCTCTAATTTATGGATTTTTCGTAGTATTAGCGCATTTCAGAATGCGCCACCAGCGTCAGTTTATGTTGAGAAACTTTTTTGATGAGAAAAAGTATACTATGGAATACCATGCAAATAAGTAATATGGAACGCCATTTGTGCCAAAATCGATTTATTCTTAAGCATTTCAACTGATTAAGACAAAGATTAGGGACTGGAACCCAGTCTAACATACCCGATGCACTATGCGGTAAGGGTGTTTACTTCACTAAGGGATTTACTTTTTTTATGTAGGTGATGGCAGTTTGTTCAGTTGGGGGAGAGCTGATTACGGTCAATTAGGTCGCATTCCAGAAGTGCCAATGTTAGCATCACAGCCGTATGCAGAAGGGTGTTGTTATATACCGAAACCAGTTGAATTTGAAGAAAAAGCATCTCAGGTAGAAACATTTCAATAACTATATTATTTTTATTTCGATGTGAGTTTGTGTCAGGAAAATGTCATAGGAGTGATGTTTTGCCCTACCTGGTGTGTTATCATACCAAATACGTAGTACGTCCCCAAATACTTGCGAAAAAAAAATCGCAAGTGATTCGGGTGGGAATCGAACCCACGACTTCCAGATAACTAGCCTGTTGCTAGCGTGTGTTAATAATAACACAATTAATTTTTGCTTGGACTTGATTTACCATATATATGATTGTACAGAGGATGCTATCATTATATTAGGGAGATTTCACAATCTTACGAAAACAAAGAATACGTTATCATCATTATTCGTGTCTAGAACATTCTTCAATGTATGAGCTGATTATGATCCTTGATTCATACAAAAGACATGAATCGCCTACTCTGTGACAGAATGCTACAGTACAAAGGGTTGTCTAAAAATGTGATGACGTAATCTTATTAATTATTCGTCAGAATCAGAATCACTTTATTATCTCAAAAAGAAGAAATTGTTTGCTCGATCGATAAAACCTTTCTTTAAAATACATTAAAATACATTCATAATAAAAATACTGTACAATACAAAAGTACATCACAAATTCAAAACACCAGATATTAAAAACGTAAAAACACTAAAACATAAAAAATCGAACGCAAAATAGAAGCTTAAGCTTGTGAAAACTCCCTTATATGTTTGATTGTGTGTCAGTAAAAACAATATGATTTCCTACCACAGGATTTACGCATGATTTTTGCAATATATACTTTGCTTGTTTCAGATTGCTTGTGGCTCTGAGCATTGCTTGGCATTAACTGGTCAGTAATCATATAAATATTTTACATTACCAAAAAAAACCCAAAAAACGAAGTTCAATTGAATAATACATTGAATGCAGCATAATGATGTTTTTTTGGTCTCAAAGTCAAGTTGATGTATTTTCATCGAATTGGATCAAACTCATGTTGTTTATCTTATTATCCTGCATCAATTTAATTATTTTTAGGAACTTTTGTATTTTAACAATGTATAAAGATGGCAACCATTCCAACTTCCCGAGATGGAATTTGATATTCTGGGGCCGACTTTAATACAATACAACTTACACCAAATATTTAAAAAAAATTAAAACAACCAAAATTAATACAAGTTTTTTTAGAAATACATTATAAAATGAAGATGGAATATGCTTAAATTTAAGATTTTTTAAGTATCAGGATTTTTATAATAATTATAAGATTTACTTTAAAAAAAAGGCAGTTTGGCGCAGCGATTCTCATTCAGGGTGTGGAACTCGTTGAGGGTTCAAACCACTCGCTGACCATTCTTGGCCGGCCATGCTGAGTTACCCTAGCTTGCACTGTTGACAGGTTGTTTCAGCCCTAGGTGTATTTCATGGCTTATAAATTAATTAAATATAAATATTGTGTGGACACCTCTCATAACATTAGGCCTAATTAACTAAGATGTGAAAAAAAAAATTATTATATATTATATATTCTTATTTGTTTGAGTTTGGGAGTATAGATGGAGTTTTACTATTGAATATGTGAATGCTCTTTTTTATTAAAAATTCACCCATTATTCGCGCAATATATTTTTCAATTGGACAATAAACAAAGGTTATTAGGGGGCATAATGACATCAGATGCTTGACCTTTCAAATATTTTAGAATTTTCAAGTCACCTCTTTGTGCAATTACTTTAAAACTATGATTTTATCAATTCTTATTTATGCCATAAAACCATCCTATCACTAAGTAATCAATAAAAAATAGATGTTCTGTAAGTAGAAGCCTAGTTTTATTAGCATGTCATACGGTCTTTAAACTGCACGTTTGATCATATACATTTTTGATTATTATTATTAATATTTATTAACTAGTTTTTTCTGCTTGATACTTTAACAGTTAATATTCATTTATACGCATGGGGCTGGAATGAACATGGTACGTGTGGAGACGGTTCTACAACTAACGTTTACACTCCAAAACTGGTTCCTGACATCGAAGGCTGGAGGGCGGTTCTGATTGGTGCAGGATACGGCCATTGTTTTATTATGTGCGAACAAAAATGAATATTATAAATTGCAACTCGGAATATTTTAAATGTGAAAGTGGCTCTATCGTCATAATAGGTCTGAATTTATATATCTATGCTAGTTAAAAATGTAAACATCCCCTATATGGTTGTTGGAATACACTGTACATGTCTGCATATGAGCCACTTTTGTAATATTTTTGTAAACATTTTAGCTATAATTTATCGTTTATAAGATTTTTTAAAAGACCAGGGGTAGTATTAGCATTGTTTCATAATATGATAAAAAAAGGTGCATCGTAAATGATTTTTTTTATATGAAGCAATCAATGTTCTTCCAAAGCCAATAAAGGCGTCAGTTTTACCAATAAAAATAACTGACCAACAAGTAGAAATTGTGTGTTGGTCGAATAAAAAAAAAGCATTATTAGGCCCAGGTAGCATAGGCTGGCCTTCTTTGAAAAATGAACATCATTCCACTTTTTCAGTCCATGCCTAGGCTATGATTATATGTATTGTTGTTTAAAGCCACTGAACTCAACTTGAAAGAGGCAATACTTCACTTTGCACGTGCTATGCTGGCTTTATATGGACAAATTTACCAGTAAAAATGTTTTAATTCGGAGAACACTGAGCAATGGATGTGGATTTTTAATTGTGAATTGGTAGTGCATTCCAGAATGTGGGTGATCCAAATGAAATAAGCTCTTGCCAGTAGTTTCATTGTTAGTGTGAGTAAAGAATTCATATATAAAGGAATAAGACTTAAGAGAACAACTTTTAATATATTTAGGGAGAAGTAGAAAAAGGTTGAAAATTGGTTGACTTAGGTACAATTAGGTACAGTTTGAGGTAGCAGGGTAAAGGTAGTCCCATATTCATTAATGAACTTCATGGTACGAATGAGCTGTTAGGAACCCATTGTCCTAATCCTTGGCATTGTGTGGTAGGGTGAACAGTCTTTTCCACACCATCTTTTTAACTTCCCCTGTATATTTCAACCAGGTACCCAATTAAAGAGAGACAAACGTAGATGAAGTGCCTTTTCCAAGGACAAAAGCGAAGCAAGTGTCAGTAGCAGGGGTCCTAAGTCTCCCTGAAGTCGCAGAAACCTTCCAGAAATCGAGAGGGCCTCCTGCACGCAACAGAATCTCCTGCAAGAGAAAATAACCCATCTCCTGCAAATTCATATTTACATGTTTTACTACTTTATTATCAATTGTCTCATGGGAAGTCAGTGCCGATGGGTTTTCACCATGCGCAGCAAAATAAAATTAAATATGTTAAAGCTCACCTAATCAGACCTCCCGGAAGGGACTTCTCCAAACTTGTAGTAGGATTTAGTATAATTCCAGTGTTGACAATTAGCATGTAAATCTCATAAAAATAGGAGTTATGTATATTGACACAGGTATT
>NW_022685652.1:60540-65619 GCF_011630105.1 Anneissia japonica
GGGGGGGGGGGGGCAATAATAAGGTGATTTTTAACTATTTGACTGTAATTTAAGGGGAGCACCTCCACACCTTTTTGTAATTGTGTTAGTGACTTTCTGCATACCATGTATTATGTAGGTGTCAGTACAATTGAATACTATGATTTGAATTTACTGGTTACTCGCTCAATAAAAGAATACTTCCCTTGTCCTTCCCCAAAAGAGTCCGGAGTATACAAATGATGGATCAGGAATGTAGTAGAAAATCAGTCCAGAAATACTAAATTCTAGAATTGGGAAGCTGCAATTTATTAGTCATTCCTCAACTTGCTCTAGAAGAAAAATACTGTACTGTGCAGTACTCTATTTTTTAAACCAAGTACATTTTAATCCCAATAACAAATTTTAATTTTAAATTCAGTTTTTTTTTTAGAGAAAAAACTGCATGCAAATAAGTGATAATAAAAAGCTCAACTTTAAACGTACGCCTGCCTTTGTATATTATTAAAAATTATGTTTGTGTATTTGAGCGAATTGGCTAATGGCAAAATTGTTGCCCATTGTGGGGCATTGATTACGCTAAATTACCTGCTTGGTTATACTGTATTATTTTCATTTAATTTGCACTGTAGTTCTTATAGTATTCCTAGAAATTGGGTAAACTTCTGTATGATTCAGAGACCAGGGGTTATAACTACTTTATACTAGCACCTTGTAATCCTAGGCAAAAGGCACAATATAAATCCCTATACCTGTATTATTATTAGACTTTCATTTGCTGGTTTGTAGTGCAGATACTGTATATTATAGCTTGTCACTAAATCGTTGTGATTTAGCTTGCACCAAATTATACAACAGATGCCTCTGCAGAAATCCCAAATTGATCCATATATTTTATGTTGTTTTATGTTAAAGCGTCGTTCACAATTACCAGTATTTTCACAAGTGTACAAACAGTAAGCAAAGGGGTAGACACTTTTACATATGCATATATAAAAAAATTGATTTTTATGGCCAACCATGGATATAATAGACATTTTTTATGTACTCTTTGAGAGGGAAGGGAGGGGTACCGAAAAATTATTGTTTGTACACTTGGAAACAATTTTGATAATTGTGAAAAATTCAAGTTCTTTAATAATGAAGATACAGTTCACACAAACAGAATGAATTTACAAAGCAATAGTTTTTATTGCACATTCCCGACTTCTTCATCAGAGGAACAATTTACAGATTGGTTGAAAATCAAATTGTATCAAGCGCACATCGTTTTGTGTAATATGTAATGTCACACATATATTATATATTATCACTGCATTCCAAGAAAAAAGAGGGAGGTTATAAACAAAATTATAAGGTTTAAGATATATAAGATATTTTATATACAAGGATTATATTAAATTTACTTTGTTTTGTATATTGTTTTGGTTAACATGCATTAAATAATTATCACAGCAATATAACATTTATTAGAAAATAGTGGATTTTTTTGTTTATTAAAATATGCATACTTGCTATATAGCAGATTTTGAAAGCATTGTCTTTGTAGAGTAGTTTATGTACAGTATCTGCTATAAATAAATATAAATAGCAAAGATTACAAGAATTTTAAGAACTAAGAATGTAATTGCATTACAAAGAGCATTTAAATGGGGGAATCTAGGAGTACTGTAATAACATGGGTGGGAGGGGGAACAGAGGCAAGCTTTTTTATCTGTGTCCCAGTCTTCTGCAGAAGAAGAGTACCAGATTATCAGCTTTGCTGGATTAATCATTCTAATTTAAAATAAACTTAAAACATAAAGTAAAACTACAGTTGTACTGTAAATCCTCATATAAATATTTACAAAAAACCAATGTAGCCAGGCCTACACACATTGCATAATCTTTTCACTTGTTATGAATACCCAAATATATACAGTAATAATAGAATGTTGAGGGTGAGCTTTGCTGATGGGGACAGTAGTATGGTTAACACACAAGGCGATGCAGTTCAATGTACAGTAACCCTTTCCCATTTGCCAAAGAAAATGTAACTGATGACAACTGGGCATATCTTTCCAAGTTAACAATGTGTGCTTTGAAGTTATCTCAGTCATGAATAAATCTTAAAACTAATATTTCACAATCGAATGAAGAGCAATAAATATTTCATAATTCTAGTAGACTGCGAGATGCATTTTTATAGCACTACTGTATATTCGCAATTTCAATACATCTATAGATATTATATATGCGATAAAGGAATCCGAATCTATTGCGTGTATGCAACAGTGAAAGTGATATACTGCCGATACCGTCAGCTTGGGGAGAATCAAATAGATAAATAAAAAAATAAAAATAAAAAAAATAAAAATAAAGGTCGACAAGCAACCAATTGCTTTTAATACCCAATTAATTGGTTCTTATTATTGTTCTACTGTTGTTGTACAGTATAAGAAACAACATTTTAATTGCTTACTTTCCATTTATGGAGAACTGGATCTACTGTAACCAAGAAACAGAAGTCAAGAGATTGGGCCAAATAAAATAAATATTAAACCCACAGAGGCCTAGAATGGCAATATCTTACATCAGGCAATAACTTTAGACTAATTTGTAGAACATCTGGCAAAAAATAAAGATAAATTCACTCACATTTTTTTTTATTTGTTAAGAAAAAGCTAAAAAAAACCCCAACTTTTTAAAAGCCTTTTTTTTGTTTTTCTTCCCCTATTTTTTTTCATGACCTTGTTGACAACCAACATCTAAATAAAAAATACTGTACTTCTGCTGACAGTATGTTTCACTACTTTCAGGTACAACTATGGAGGAATAAAATATATGTTTTTAATACTAGAAGATTTTATTCCTCCATAACGGAAAGTTTTCTCCATAACAGTACAACACATTCTCTATATACAAACTGTATTCAGTTTTGGAGCCCATTAATTTTAAAAATCAAGGTGACTTATAATACCACAATAGTTTAGAGTACAATCTATTAAGATTCTAAAAATCACTTTTCAAGTTGCATCATTTTATGCTCAAAATATTTATGCATTAAAAGCAGACCAGCTAATGTCTGCGGCGGCTGCTGCCATGTCGAGGCTGATGTTCATGTCGCCAAAGATCTCCCCAAAGCTCTGATTATGCACACTAACATTCATATCACCATCCTTCTTCGGTGTGAATCCTGGCAGACCGAACTCTCTCAAGGATCCCAGCATCGGTGACTTGTGATGTGCCGTGTCGCGAGAAGGCGACAACAAATACTTCTGCAGCGGAGAGAAGCCTGTTTTAGGAGTCCTTAAGTTCGTCACTCCTCGAATTGGAGAAAGAAAGTCGAGTTCTGAGAACAGCTTTCCTGGAGTAGACGTTGCACTTATTCCCTTTGAGGGCGTCATACTTGATGACTTTACTGGTGTCGAGACTGTCAGCGTACCTTCTGCCTCTTCTTTAATTCCTAACAAAGATCCTGGTATATCAGGACATAAATTGTTTGACTTAGTTTCAGAGGCGTTAGCATAGTCAAATAAATTCAATCCACCAGAGTTATCAGTTTCAAATCCAGAATCAACTGCTAATTGTCCAGGCTGGAGGATGCCATGTGATGGCCATCTTTGGCTGCTTGACATACTGTCACGGACATCTGTTTGCTGGTTAAAATTCATCTTCGGAGCGATTCTGACCACTGAGGGATTAAGTTGTGGCTTATAAACCATGGCATTTGTCCCGAATGCCATCGGTATGGAGTTGTTTGGAATTGTCTGCATCATCGCGTATGTACCAGTGTTGGCATCCCAAACAACTGGCATATGCATTAATGCCGGGTTTATTGTTGGCCGTGGGAGAAGAAATGGCCGTTTTGTTTGATGACCTAAAATAATAATAAAAAGGCAGAGTTTAATAAAATATTATTGTCACCTTCCCCAATGCTATTATAACTTGTCCCTATTTCCATTACATATATTAAAAGTACTGTACTGTACAATCGCTCTGTTGTGTTTACAGTGGCAGATTGAGGGAAGGAAGGAATGGGAGCTGGTCCTTTCCCCCAACATTTTTCAAAACTATACAAAAAATGAAAATATTAATCAAATTTAGGTTTGAGAATGCCATTTCCGGCCATCTGAGGTGCAATAATCATATTATTTGCTTACCTCAGCCCCAACGATAGTTGGGCTGAGGTGGTCTAGACTTATCTATGAAAGCCCTCTCAAGGCCCCCTCAATTTTAAATTCTTGGATCCACCACTGTGTTACTATATCATGTTCAAAGTGGATCACCATAAAAAGGTATCTTCTGCAACTGCTGTTTGCTGCATAAATATTAAAATCAATTCCTACCAATGGTTTTTGTGCTTCCTGACCGTCGATTTGGTAAATTATACACTTGACTTGTTCGCTCAACCGATGTGCTTAGCTCGGTATTCTCATTATGAAAGTTCAAATTCCGCTTTGAAGGAAGGCGCACCACCGTGCCTGGTTGAAGTGTCCAAAAAGCTGACTTGCCAGGACCCATAGGCGGCTGCCGTATAAACATCTTGTGTAATGACAAGTTGTGACGAATAGAATTCTGAAATAATAAATGACAGGTAAGTTTGTGCTCGTGCTCTACAGCATTGAAGGCAATGAAAGCGCTAGTGCCAAAAGTTTAAAGAAACAGTACAATGTAAATCAAATTTTAAAATGTTATAAAGCTCAGACATTAAAACAACATAAAGCTGCTTTTACATTGAATCAAAACCAATTTGAACGGTTTCTGATGCTCTTAAGCAGGGTACTCACTGTGAGCGACAGTCGTCAACGATGTGATTCTATAGAGAACACGGCGCCACGACTTGCGCGCGAAGAATCGCTTTTAATAACGATCTGTTCAGACTGCCACCAAAATCAACAATCAGCGTCGCGTAGACTAGCGCTCACAGGGAGGAGTTGGATTCATCGTACGACGGTCGAACGACCGTCGTACCATGCAGTGAGTGGCTGGCTTAAAAGCCAACATCAGATTCCTTTTTCTGATCAGTTCAATAAGCTTCTGATCCAAAAATTCAAATTTGGTGTAAATGCACCTTAAGTGCATCTCATAGATATTGGCGCATTATTATAAAATTTGCAA
>NW_022685652.1:65653-72605 GCF_011630105.1 Anneissia japonica
AATTACAATAACATTATTAGGTAGATCTATTTTAATAATTGATGCAAAAATGGTTAAAAACGGGTAGCATGAACTTTTTTTTTTATGACAAGTGTCACGTTTTGCCATTCATTTTGTTAGTATTTTCAATCATACAGTATGCAATAAAAGTAATCATTTATATACGTGAGTAACCCACCTTCCAACCTGGTTTTGCTGTACGGAAAAATGGAAAGTTGTCCTCTATCCACTGATATATTTCGCGAAGTGTCATTCTGCCGGTGGATGAGCTGCTTATAGCGAACTGGATGAGGGCGCTATAAGAGTATGGAGGACGCTGGTGATGTTGAACCATTGGTTGAAATATCTAAAATTTGTAGAATTCCAATAAAAAAATGAACATACATACACTTCAAAATAGAGGATTGGAAGCTTCTGTATTTGTGGTAAAGACAAGCCACACTCGTCTTTACCACAAATAGTTGTCTTTGCCACATTTTAAATGCCAAATTTCTTTTGTCTATAAATTATAAACTCACTTGTGGAAAATGTGTTCCCGAAATCAAAGGCTGTTGCTGGTTTGAGTTTAATGTATCAGAATCTCCCAGCTGACGTAACCAAGTCATGTTTGTAAGGCTTCTAGATGAATCCATAATTGAATCTACAAAAAAATTATTAAGGGTCATAATCTTTTCATTTAACTTGTAAATTGTTCACTTAAAAATTGGAATATTGTATGTTCATATTAAAATGAGACTTTAAAAAAATTATATATATTATTCAGTATATATTTTGTATATGTCATTAATTTTTAGTGTACTTGTAATAATAACTATTAAATCTTAACATGAGGATTTAAAGAAAGTTGTTGACAGGCATTTAATAAGGAATGTTCAAACATAATTACACAATCTAGTGATAGAAAGACAATTTAGTTGAAATACAGTAGACTGACAAGTGGATATATATAATATACCTCTTTCTGCAAAGGTGTCGGAGGAAACATTGTCTATATATTCATTTTCAGTAGCGCTGCTAACTGGTTCTTCTTTTACATTATCAAGGATGCGTATAGTTCCATCGTCAATACGAAATGTTTTTGTAGAAGTACTATCCAAGTAAAGTTTGTCTTCGTTTGTGATTTTTCCCAAGGACGAAGCAGGAATGTCTGTATTCAACATTTTTGTAAAATGGTTAGGCTGTTGAAAGTCAAGAGAAGGTGAAGGTGCATGATAATAGTCATTTGGTTCCCTTTGCATTTCAGAATTAATTGCAAGTTCATGTTCGTTACTTTTATTTTCCTTTTTCGGTTTTGTATGTCGCAGAATCGCAACACTGTAGACTCGTTTTCTTTTCTTCAGTGGTGTTGACTTTTCTTCGAGGCTATCGTAACTGTTTAAGATTGGCACGTTGGTTTTTGTTTCTCCATCTGTATCTGACTTAAGTGGATCTATATTTGAACCAGTCAATCGTGAAAAACTCAGTCGTGCTTCCTTCAACCTTGAACTGTTTCCACCACTTACATCTCTGGCAGACGCTGCAATATTACTTATGTCACCGAGGACATTATTTTTTGGTTTTTGATAGTACAATGTATTTTGATCCATTTTGCGACTGTACCTGGAGTAGGCCTAGATAAATATTGCCTCTGTTACTGTTGGTCTTCACTCTTTAAAACAAAATATCTAAAATTTCAATAACTCAGAAACATTATGATAGTCATTAATAATAGTATTTCACAATTACAATAATTTTCATTATTATCAGCAATCTCGTAATTATTAATTTTGATTGATCTTATCTTTAATTAGGCCTAGGCCTGGCCCCTATCCTATGTATAGGCCCTATAGGCTATGTGAGGATTGACCCATGATGCCATCCCTAAGCCTTTTAGTTTAGTAGGCCCTTTTTATCTAAACTTGACAGGATGCAAGAATGAAACTGTCTTAAAATAAAAGTAGGTCTTTCTATTCTAGCCAAATATACAACCTAGTTAGGCCTAGGCTGGTTAGTTATTACCTAGCGAAGGCCTATCTAACTACCTAATGCCTATCTCATCTGCTCCACCAGTAAGTGAGAAGAAGCGCCTTCTTTGCCTTGCCTCCTGTTGTTGTAGGTCCCAGCTAGCCTACGCTAGCCTAGCCTAGGCCTAATCCTGGTCTGGAAGCCCGGCCTAGAGAGAATGAATAGATTAATAACCTAGCCTATAAAATCAATAATATTACAGTAGTATGTATACAATTACTGTACCTGAACTAAATTTGGACCTAAACAGTAAACGACCATAGTTTTTAATCATAAAACGTTGATTCAGATTTAAAAACCTTTTACAATTCCGCTGACCTCCGACGATCGAGATTTAAATTTACGGACACTATTTTATATCCACCAATCACCACTCGTCTTTCAATTAGCTTCTTTGGCAATATATGTCACGTGTGTTCATTGGACAAAGATTGCTGATTCAACCAATCAAAAGCAAATAATTGGATGTTAAGGTAATGTCATGTCAATTTTCTTCATACACAAAACACACACGGAGCAGAAAATCTGAGATAGCCTAGTACTATACAAATGTTTTATTACTGTGATATTTCAAATGTACGCTTCTTTTACTTTGATATACACTTTTATATAGGGCTAAGGGCCCAGAAGTAGTACGACCGATACTTAGATAGGCTACAGCCTATATAGGGCCAAGACCTAGCTAGGCCTACCTACCTACCTAGACTCTCTCTGGCCGGGCTTGAGAGGGCACATGGACCATGGAGGGGGTGCATTCTTGTTGTCGTATCATGATAATTATTAGACCTAGCCTAGGCCTTGTACTATACTACATTTATATATAATATTACTTGGATTGGAACTAGCTAGGCCAGTCGCCCTCCTTTTTTGTGGTTCCATGTGATGTTTAAACTTTGAGTGTTTCTTCATGTCTGATTTTTTTTTTTTTAGCTGCAAATAATAATGAATGAAACTCATCACATAAAGGCCTATAGGCCTATTTACACAGAGCACAACAGCAGCATGTGATAGCTACAAACATATTCTGTCGCATAGTGCAGTCCACTTTCTGTACACAGCGCAACACAACAGCCGTGATGCAGGCAAACCATACTGTAGAGTTTTTTTAAATTGCGCCGAGGATATCTAAAAAATTAGCTCAAATTTGAACGTAAAGAATTGCTAGGAAAATAGGTGCGTGGAAATCGTAATTGCTGCATAATTGCATTGGTTGTTTGTATATTAAAATTTATTCAAAGCCTAATTTTCGGCTAAATCTGCGCGGAAATCGGCCCATATTTTCTGAAATGCGCGGATGGATTTCTAGGCCTTTTGTGCGGAGGATATATTCCCAGCGCCGGCCTTAATATGCAGTCTGGCAAGCAACCTTTGTTCTGTTCTGATTACCACAAAAAACCTAATAGGTTCTATTTTTTTGTGCTGCTGTCATGTGCCGCTCTCATGCTCTGTGTAAATAAGCCTTAATAAAATTAAGAGCAGCATTCAATTGTTCATATCTGGGTGTTAAAAGGATGTCAACAATTTGTAACACAGCCTTTTCATAACTTTGCTCCAGATATTTTGTAAAGCAATGTCTGCATTTAAAGAATGTCCCCGGCTTAGTTCTGAAAAACCAGATTTACGAAAAGTCAGCTACCTGTTGTTAAATTGAGCTCTCAATAGCTTGTGGCTGTTTGTTGCTCCGACCAAACGAAAACTTTATTTAACTATTGCTGTTGATCCAAGCCATAATACTGCAGAACAGTTTTAGGTAACACTAGTACTTTATGATTGCTGTGATGAATACAGTGTTGTCTGTTTTCTTTGCAGTTCCAAGTGAAGGTTCAGTATCATGGGCAGGAGAAAGAGAAACAAGAGCAGTAGCAAGCGAAAGCCAAAGCTGATGTTTACTGACAGTCCCTGCAAAGAGCCAATGAAAGTCTTGTGTAGTCCTGTGTACAATGCTGAACACCCTGTTGAAGCTGATAAAATACTTGTACATGATATCAACAACCTACCTTGGGTAAAATTTAATATTTTGTAATTTGCCAACTTGTGCTTCTTAATTCGTACATTCCAAAACATCTCAGACAGAATTAGAAATGTGGTTTTCTTATAGACGCTAGGGGGAGTTATCCTCTCAAGCCCCACAAGGGCTCTAACCTTGGATCCTAACAGGCCTATAGGCATCCTTAGCCTCTGCTGATTATTGTCATACCCCCTGCCAAACAGGTTTGTCCAACTGCCTATGTATCCAGGCATCACTTCAGTAATAATTTTAAAATGATGAAAAGAATAATCAATAAAAAAATTAATAAATACAGTAGAATAGTAAAATTATAATAACATAATGTCAATTGTCTTTGCGAGAAAATAATCCTTGAAAATAATTTAACCATCGGTCAATGGTGTCTTTTCAGGTGGTTTTCAGATAGGAATTCTATAAACAGAAAAGACTGACGTCTTTGAAATATATTTGACTGTTGCAGTGCCCGTAATACAATCAGATATGTACCATTATTATTAAATTTAATCACTGTAAATGGTTGCTGATGTTAAAAATGTTTTTTAATTGCAGGTTTCTCCACAGTTTGATCAATTGCATTTCACACAGAAGAATAAATCCAGAAGAAAAAAGAAAGTTGAAAACCAAGATGAATCAAATGTAGTGGACAAGCCATTGACTATTCCAAAACGACTAGGCAGGCTTCAGTTTGAAAATGAAGACCGCGTCCGTGTGAATAAACAACTCGGAAATAATCAACAAATTGGACTAGAACTGACGTTCAAAAAACGTCGCCGGAAAAAAATGCTGAAAGGAGATTTATCAGATGATAGTGATATTGAATTGAGTGATCAGGAAAATTTGTTGGACACAAAGGACAAAAGTAGTCATAATATAGAGGAATATTTGGATATTACTGATACAAAACTAAATGACAATCATGAGACAGTTCTTGCCTTTGATACACCTGTGCGAGATTATGGAGTACATGTGCATATCAGGCGACGACGAGATATGTTGCCACCGTGTGCGAGACAGAAATTAATGGATGCAATTCAGTACAAATAAATATTTCTATTAACTTGGGTTACTAGTTCTATTTTCAAACCCAGGGACTTTTTAGAGGATAGTATTAAAGTCGTCATCTATTTTTCATCATTTTCATACGGGTACAATACATACACTATAGGGGGAGGCGTGTCAAAAGTTTATTTATCCTTATATGAAAATAAAAAAATGATGGTCTTTAATTGGCAGCAATCATCATTTTATTACGTGCTGTTTTAGGCGGAGGGAGGGCATTGTGAAAAAGAACGTTTTGTATTCTTAGATCAAGGGTGGCGCCAAGATTTTCCCAACAAGTGGTTTGATGCCCCTGACGAGAGCGAAGTGGTTGTAGTCGGGTGCAGCTAAAAATCTTTTGGAAATGGTCCAAGGGGCAAAGCCCCCTGAAAACTATGTGAATTTAAGGGTTTCGAAGGCTTATTTAATTGATTTTAGAGTCTAATACTGTATATAAAACATAAATGTAATCGTTTTTCTCTCAAAGGGGGCCCTGTCCCCTGCCCTCAGCTGGTGTCGCCCCTGCATCAGATTTAGATATAATCTATTCTAAGGCAATGATGGAAAAATAGATGACTAACTGACTGCCTACAGCTGATGAAACTAACTGTATTGTCTTAAAACAATCATCTTGATTTTATGTATGTTTACTGGAAAATGAAACACAAGAAATACAATAAAAACTATTGATAATAAAATTTATACAGCAATAAATACAATTTAGTAAATGAATATTTTTCTGCTTCTTTAATAAATACCCTTTTCTTCCTAAGCTTTCTACTCGCATTGTCATAACATTGGATATAACTACTGTACTACCATTGGATACAATTTGGAAAAACTAAAAAAATGTTAATGAACTGCTCACTTAAACAGAGTAAATACTATGTTATCAAATTTCAATGAGATTTGTATCGAAAAGTTTCTCCAATTTTTTTTTTTTTTTTTTTTTGTCTAAAGCTAAAAATACAATAGATTGCTTTTGCAAAAATGATAGAACATACTGAAAGCAGTTTTCCACTAAGCAAATTTTTGTGTGACCTGAACACCTTTGTCTTGAAAAAATCATGCAAGTGCTTCCTTATTTCTCACTACAAATGAGTGTTAACATTTGTGGTACGCATTTTTCAGAAACATTGTTGCCATTGATATGTCAGCGCAACACAGGCCCTAAGTCAGCTTTGCTGCCTGGGTCGAAACCCCCCCCCCCCCCCCCCCCCCCCCTTAATGGATTAGAGGACTAATTAATTAATAGAGTGCTTAATAGTAACATGAAAAGTAAAAGCTATCTTTCCATTTACAGTATTCAAATGCTTATTTTTGTTCTTTATATTTATTTATTAATATAGCAGCCCGGGGCACTTGCCCCGTACGCCCAACCTCTCGGAGCTACTGGCGTGATATATAAATCATTGATTCGATTAGGTGCTCATGGGCACAACAAAGTCTTTTTCTGAGCTCTGATTGGCTGTGCATTATTTCGCTTCGCAAAACTCTTTCAATTTTCGTGAATAAATTCACCTAGTGGAAAGCTGGCTTACCAGCTCTTATTCTTACTTTCCTGAAAGCGGCTTAATATCAAACTGAAATTTGCAGAGTATAGGTTGCATGGTATACTGAAATATTAACAATTTAAGACTTCTTGTTTGCATCTATCAATTGGTAAGGAAATTTCCTAGTTCTAAATTGAAAAAAGCGAATTTGTATACATCTGCAGAAAATATTGAATTTTATAAGTTTACTACCCGAAAACATAAAGTATATTTTTACCTGAAATTTATATAAGTACAAGGTACCATAAATATTCACAATTACACTCACTATCCTTAATGATATTTCAGTTGTCTTCACCTAATCTAGGTATAGGGGCCATTTAATGTGCGAAGCACCAAGTGGGGTTGG
>NW_022685652.1:72698-101943 GCF_011630105.1 Anneissia japonica
AGATGTGTATAAGAAAATACTCCCGAGTATTGAAATAAATGGGATTAATGTCATCCAGAGAATTCAAAGAATAAATAGAAATCATAATCCATACATCCAAATGTAGAGAAAAATAATAAAACAAAAGCCGATAACTTCCATAAATGTACAAATTAACATATTTTTTTTTTAAACAGGTGATTTTCTTTTAGGTGTTTTTAAGCTCAACCAAGCCTATAGAGTTGAAAGCAATTCACAGCATTTAAGACATACAGTTAGTGCAATATCTTTGCCATAATGTTATGTCCTCTAAAAAGTCAAAATACAGCTGCAGTATTGATATAAATTGCCTTGCCCCTTTTACATACTGTATTTACATATGCCAATATTTTACATTACAAATGCCTTGCCTTCTACATATTTGAGAGTGGATCACACAGGGTTCTTTTAGAATTTTTTTACTTTGCATTCAAAATTTGTACTGCGTTCCGCATATTGGATGTAGATGATATACTTTTTTCCATTTCTATGCATTTATTACATGTGCTAAACACAAGCACAAACATATAACATACCATAGAAAATATTACAAAGTTAATAAGTAAATAACCTCCCCTAAACTAAACATAAAGAAGGAACAAAATTAATTTAATTACAACAAAACAAAATCGACCTATGAGATAGTGATGGTTTGGATTAAAAGGAAACAAAACAAAATATATTAAAGCCTAAAAATAATAATTTTATAAATGAGGCACTTGTCCAAATTTCATCTCCATATTGAGAGATTTACAATGATTAAGGGTTTATTTAGATGAACATTTTTGTCTACAAAAATATATAAATGTAAATATGGTATAAAAAAAAAGTTTAACTTTGCATTATACCAATGTTCTTCCAAAATACAACTGCTAACTGCCAACAATCGACTATTAAGGTAATATGAATGTTTGGTGTTAATCTGTACAACATTCCTTTAAGTTACATTATTTGACCATTGGTGGGCCACCCTGCATACTCTAGCTAGAACTCTAAACAACGTTTCATATCCTACAATAGCCAAAAAGTAGAGATATGGAGAGAATATAGTATATTATTTAAGAATGATTCACAGTGAAATATGACTCAAATTTGTATTCATTTTTATAATAACCAATTCCATGGTCTTAAATAGGAGTTTGCTCTATAAGGTACTGGGTATCATGAGCAGATTGAGAGAAAAAATCTGGGTATAGTCAACTGAGAGTGGGGAGGGGGTGTGTGGCATAGTCAATTGTAAAATGCAATCAATATGACTACACAAATAACAACTTTTATTTTTTACTACCCCTCTTTACCCCATCTTTACCCGAAAACTTCCGGCGGCTACTTTAACTAATCCTATGGTCTGCCGCTGCATTTAAGTGCCTTAATACTGGTCTCTTTATGAGTATGCACCTGAAGGACTGGTGCCTAAGAGAAGGCAGTACGTTGACGGCTTCAACTGAGCTTCGAGTTCGATTCTCTGGAACTCTCGAATGAAGGTGAAGAAAAATGCAAGAAAACTGAAAGCTAGGATCCACTCTGATGTCGTGCTGAGTACATGCTCCGTGTAACCCTTTGAGAAAAAAGATAGATATACTTATTTTGCAGTTCATAATTCGTAGGGTTTATAAAATATATAAGGCTTGCCATCCAATTACTGGCGTACTGTAATGTTGCTTTGTTAAACTGAGTAATTAGCATATGAATGTGGCAATATTGTATACTTTAGTACAGAGAAAGCCATAATACTTTTACTCATAACTTTGGCAATAGTAAGTAGAATATGAATATATGGAAAAGTCAATTTTCTTTTTTTGGTCACTGATTCTGGTTTTAGTATGGCGAGCCCCGTATACAAGCAGTGGGCGTAACAGCTGTGAGCTCCCACCGGTTATAGCCAGGTACCCACACCTTAAATGAGGTAGGCCCAGACATGAAGGGCCGCAGGAGGTTCATCAACATTTATCAGGGGCAGATCCAGAGATGTCCTAAAAGGAGGCCCAGAAGGGGGACCAAAAGTGGGCCGATCAAAAAAACAATACCATAGGGGGTCCGCAGACATGCTCTCTCGCAAAATTTCTCTGTTCTAGAAGCCTGAAAATGACCTCTGATGCCTTTTGGGCGATCATTTTGTTCTTTTCTTTCTTTTTATTTTTTTTTTGACTTTCCAGAATTAGTGGGGAGGGGGAGCCGGAGCCGACCCGGCCCACCCCTCTAAATCCGCCCCTGTTTATCTGCCGCAAAAATTGGCTTAGCAGAACAGAATGTGTTTAAAACCACTTGAAAAAGATGCCCTTTCACAAACATTAACAATGCAAAATGGGCTTTGCCCCATACCAGGGACTGTAGCTTGACCCCAGGGCTCTGCCAAGACCCAACACTCGATTTAATAGGGCCTGAAAAAAGCCTTATAATAGGGGTCTCAGCTGTCTTTGTTACACCACTGTATATAAGCATTATATCACAAACATATCTGAATGATATTTCCAAATGCATTTGGAGAGCATATCAAATATTGTACTATATTTTCAACTTTCAACTTACGCCGTTGTCTTTAGTCCATTTAGTTTTTTCATCAAGATTACCATCCCATTTTTGGTTAGCCAGAGAAGCAAATACCATTGCTACAAAAAAGAGTTAAGGATTCAAAAAATCACTACTGACATAGCTGCCAAATTATAAGGTTATGTTAGCTTGAGAGTTCACACCCCACAACTTTGAACACAACAAAAAATTAATACTACAAAATTGGGCCAACATGAGAAAATATTATCGTGTTATAGGATGACATAATAGGTCTTCCACCAACCCACCCCAGTGGCAGCACCAGTGGGGAGTGGTGGGGGGGGGGCAGGGAGTGAGGGCATTGTCAAGAGATGTTGGTAAGAAAAAACAATTCATCAGGGTCAAAAAGTCTATAAGTTTTTACGAATTGAAGACTCTAAAAATCAACTAAATAAGCCTTTCAAATCTCTAAAGTTTCCAGGGGATTACCCCACACCCCCATCTGAGGGTTTATGGGGCTTCCCATGGCCCTCCCCATCCGGGAAATCAGCCTTCCCTTCAGGGGAATTGGACCCAAGTTGAGCAAATCCTTTTTGTGTATTCTCTTTTAATGTGAATTATTGGAAAAAAAGCCCCAGATTTTACAAAGGGCTTGAGATTTTTGTGGGCTGCTGGGGCAGTGGTGGCGCCAGGGCCTGCCCAACAGAGGGGCTATAACCCCAGCCCCCTCTGGCGCCACCACTGTGCTGGGGGGTCTAAAAGCAGAGTATCATGCCAGATCCAAGGCCATATTATGTGTCCTAAAAAGTTGCAAAAAATAAAGGATACTAAAAACAAAAGCAATCAGTGACAGGAACGATAAAACGCTTCGAACTCTGTAGGCTGTCTGTGTGCAGAAGTGAGGGTGTATCCGGTAGGATATAGACGTTTGAATAAAGCAGTAGACGGTTCCCAGGCCGAAGCAGCCAGTCGCGCCAATCAAATGTACAGTTAGGACATTCAGCTCCTAAAAATGGCAAGACATAAGTCCGATAACCGTTCAGATACTCTACCAACTGAGCTGAGGCCAAGTAGATTTTCCCATTAGGACACGTTCTTTCTCAAGATAATGCGTAAAATACATTTATATGTAATTGATTCTCGCGGTTAAAAAGTATACGCATCATTGTAAATGATCAAGCATCATCAATGCAACAGGTGAAACATCCAGGAAACTACTTAATGAGGTTGATTTTTACCAATATTTCAGTGCCTGACTCACTCCATCAGTAAAACAACCAATTAATAACTTGACTAATGATTCAGTTTGTCACTTCAATCAATCAATAAATCCATCAATCATCAATTGCTCAATCAATAAATCAATCAGATCAGTCACTTATAGTCAACTAATCAGTCAATCAACTGACTTTCTGTACAGTAGCCAATAATGCAAGCCTAGCAAACTACATATCTCTGGATAAGTTTTACTAATACTCTAGGCCTGGAAAAAATTGTTCTGCCTCCAACCATGACAATTATCTTGATCAAATGCCTCCAGGAATCTTTATACTATTATAGCAAAACAATAGTACTGTACATTTAGTGGCCCTTGGAGCAAGCAAGCGGTCGCACGCTTTTTCCAGCCCTGCTAATACTAACCTGGAAGTTGGCGACCAAACTCATTCCTAAGGCTGCAATACAGCCAAAGAACAGTGACACTTTGTTCCATTTACCAATTTCTGGTTGAGAATCTTTAGTATATTCTTGGACTTGCTTGTAGCGTACATAAATGGAAGCAAATGCTAAAATACACCAAAAAAAAAGGATTTGGTATTATTGATTTTAAATTATCTGATAAATTATCTTGCATATCAATAGGCTTTATCCACTAGTACATTAAAACCTACTTTAAGACATGTTGAAGTGACAATGGCAGCGCAGGACAAACAACGATGGAGAACCGTGGTAGGCCAAGTCCTGGTTGGACAAGCCATCACATAATTATGTAAGCATATTTTGGAGAGTACTATTTTCCTATGAATTATTTCTTACAAAAATATCCATTTGTGTTTGATTTAATAAAAATTTAATGTTGAATAAAGTTTGCCCTCCAATTTGAGATCATCTTTGGGACCTGAAAATTTAGGGTAGTCTCGGGTTTTGGCCTGCAATGGTTTGGCTTTGTGTTAAAAGATTGAAGTTATTTTTTACTTAAACAAGTAACAAGTAATTTCTGGCAGAACCAGGAATTATAAATAGGGACGCCTAGGAAGGGACACTGACAGATAGGGGGGTCTAATCACCTCAGCCCCACCATATTTGGGACTGAGGTAAAAAAATTTACGATTATAGCATCTATAAATGGCCGGAAATTTTAAAATTAAATCGTTATTTCTGCATTATAATTGATATAATTACCTAAAGATGTATTGTCCCTTGCTAATGTCAAAAAACAATAAAAATTAATTTTGAAATCAACTTGCTCATTTTAAAAAATTTGTACTCTGATTCTTAAACCAGAAAAATATAATAAAAGTAAATAAAACACTTCCAGTGACTGGAAGTGTTTCTATCATTTTCACTGTAAACTGATGGGTAAACATTTTTTAAATAACACTAATTGCTATGTTCAAGTTGATAACTTTCCTATTTACAATATTAAATAGAAACAAATTTGCAGTTCCAAGTCTATGAATTAGTAACAATAGTCATTGGAAGTAATATTAGATGCTACTCAATTCCAAACAGTAGGCAATTGGAAGGCTGCAAAACAAGTAGCAAATAATTATGTGTATTAGGAGGGTTGGCAAATACTGTGTATGTCTTTCACTCCAACCAACAGGAAGTACCAGTATATTTCATAAATTCAGCATCGCTAACAGATTCTTCTTTCAGGTTTTGTGTACTGCAAAAAACTATTACAGTTTGTGTCAACACGTTTGCCTGAAGGTGTTGCTTTGGGCGCTAGGGACGAATACTCATCAAAACTAGGGAAAAATTCTAGCGTTTATTACTTTATTGTTATATATTGTACAACCATAGACTTATAACGGCTGGTAATTCGGGGAATAAACAACTAGATGATAACAGTTTGTTGGGTTATGTTGCCGGCAGTACACTCGATTGCACGAGTGGGGGCACCCTCTGAATATATACCAACCCATGCAAAAAGCAGACGAGAGAGCTCGCACTTGGCAGCAGCAATAAAAAGTTACTGTTCCATTGCTGGCGACAAGTTTAAACATCCCCTGATATTTTCAAGCCAATTTATTAGACATACCATTTTGATGACATATGACTAGATAAAATTTAAAAAAAAGTATGTTTGTACATGTGTACTTGGTTTGTCATGCAGGAAGGAACCTACAAATTATGTCTGGCAGTCAACGTATACTCTGTATGCAGTCATAAACTACTTACCTAACGCAGATGTTATATTCAGAAGTTGTCCAAATATGCAGCTTTCTGGTGTGTATGTTCCTGTATCACTAAGAGAATACAATTAAAAAAAAAAAAAAAAAAACTAGAAATTTAATATCAGTTTAGCCAGAAAATACACATTATATTATGTTTGGGGTATTTATGTAGTGCACTTCGAAATACAAAAAATATCAAAGCTTTGTCACATATTACACATACCTGTACTTATTCGCAATATTTTAATTATCAGTGCATATACAGTAATTGACCCTCGCCCCCCCCCCCTGGATGTTGTTGCTATGGTCCCACAAAACAACAGTGAGCTGAGCATTTTGGCAAATTGGTATGGTTCCTGCCTCTTGCACACCAGGGCCTGGGTTCGATACCAGGCTCTGTGTTGAGTATTAAATTCGTGTCTTTTATAATAACAAAAAACGCTCAGCTCCTTGAATAATCCTCTCAGGCGAGTTATTAAGGAACATGTTTGTATCTGTTTGATGTTTATTTAAGGCATTAATTTATAATACCGGACCTGCTTACAGGAATTGCCTTCTTGGTTTCGGCATTGTACCATACTGTAGGTAGTGGAATGAAAGTTATTAAGTTATTATAGTGTAAAAATATGTGCAAACATTTGTTTTTGTGGGTCAGTTGTTAAGTTTGATTGACATTCTGGAAAGGTCAATTAATTGTTGTACTTTTTTTTTATGAATAACTATGAATGTACCCCTAAGACAAGACTTTTTTTTATTCCTTTTTAGTTAATAAAACAGTGTTAAACAATAAAATGAGAGCTATAAAATGGTGAAAGAATCATTTAAATCCGACATTTTGTTATAAGGTTACAGAGTTTAAACATACACCTGGTTAAAGAGCAATATTTGATAAATCATCCTTCAAAGTTATAATTGTTGTTTTTTGATTTTCCATGTTTTGTATGTTTGTGTGCACCTCGGAATAGGTTTACCTAGTTATATGGCGCAATTATAAATGCATTATTATTATTATTATTATTATTAATATTATTGTTATTATTATTATTTATTATTATTATTATTATTATTATTATTATTATTGTTATTATTATTATTATTATTAAAGTTTATGATTTTGGGCATTTTTCAGGCAGAAACCATTACCAAATTGTTAAAAATTGTTCTTTTAACATTGAAAATTGAGATTAAATAATAACATAGCATGATGTAAATAAAGGTTGGTTTAGTGTATAAAACAGATTATAAAAAATCTTGATATATTCCAGTATGTTTTGGCCATTATCTCTAAAACATGATTTGTGATTGGTTTGGCTTGTCTTTGCCACATGAACATTGTTCAACCACTTCCATTCTCTGTGGTGCATACTTAATTTATTTAGCAATGCATTGCACACAAATTTATTCAACAATACAACACCCTAAACATATGTAATTCAACTTGAGTGACGCAAGATGAATAGATTAAAAGCCTTACCCAAAGACACAAGTGATATGTAAAATACATTTAAATTTTCAAAAGACACCCATTTTACAGTACTAGTGGGTGAAGAGACAAAGGGGCAGATCCAAGAATTAGAAATAGATGGGAGGAGGGGGAAGGGAGGCCCTTTTACAAACAGAGAATCTAGACCACCTAATAGTAAGAAAATTTCTGATTATGGCAACTCTGAATGGCTGGAAATGGCCATGGACATAAATTTGAATATCATCTGTTTTTTTTGTCTATTTTTTTACTGGCGTAGAAAAAGTTAGGAGTTGGGGACTTTTCCCCTTGAATCCGACACTGACACACACAAGCGAGACATGGGGGCATCAAACCCCCGCCAATAACTTTATTACCATGTCTGATTTGTATATTTTTTTTATTCTATTTTTCTTCTTTATACTGGGTAACCTGTTCAAGATATCTACTGTTCTCCCATAGGACCCTGTTTAATGTTTAGTATAACAATGAGACTTGTTCCAATCATGAGAAAAAGAAATCCTGCGGTCACAGGAATTGAACCCAGGACCCTGGGATTAGAAGGCAAGCACCTTAACCACATTTCAGTTGAGTGAAACAAAGAAAATAAAAGAAAACTACCTTATATATGGGAATCCTGCACTAACATGGCCCAAACTGACAGATATTGCATACCTGGGAAAAAAAAACAAAAAAAACAAACTGGTGGTTAAATTGCAAAACTCCACTTTTATAACATTATCAAGCTAAAATCTACAATATAATAATAAATATTAAAATAATAATAATAAATATAAAGATTGATATTTCATAATTCAAGTAATATACATTTGGTAGTTAGCAATGGGAGCAAATCCATCAAAAATGCCTAGTAATGTACCGCAACAAAACGTAGATCAAAAACTTTCTATCTTCCATTTTGTTTGGCATAAGAAAATTGTATCAGAATTAAATGTACTGTATTCTTTGTTTTGTGCAAGGACACTGGACTGAAGGCCACTGACCTACCAGCAGTGATGAAATGGGACTAACTGGAAGGCCATCATCTGGCTTGGCTTGGCATAAGAAAAAAATAAGATTCTAGCAAAAATAGGCTCTTGTTTAAAAAAAAATGAAAAATGAGATTATTAGATCTTTATAATCGAGGTCAAAGTCTAAATAATAGTATGCAAAAATTGTTAAAACCGATAAAATATGGCAGATATGATAATTTATAGTTGTGGTGTATTAAGGTGGCCAATACATGGGCATTTCAGCTGATTTGAAGACACGTTTTTTACGAAAAGTGCCTGGTTTTGTTATAGTTAGTGATAATTGCATTAAGAATAACAACTATTCATTAAAACATAATTACACTAATATTATATGAAGTAAATACATTTACACAGTACTGAAAGCAATCATCTGCTTGCCTTGATGTTTATAATAATTTAATCATTGCATATTTTCAAATGGAAATCTTTAATTTTTTTAATTATTATTCTTTACTAATTTTTTAATTGTTTACGTGTATTTCAACTTTAGAGAACCAAGCTCACAACTTCAGTGTAATATTTAATTTCTTTCTGATCAACCGATAACATTTTAATGATGTACTTTCAAGTCTTATCCAAACATACAATTTTCATTCTCGATCAGCATTTTGTTTTGTTTTTAAAGATCTCAGTCTTTGTAAGATCATAAATTTCAGTCAGATAACATTTTGGTTCCATAAGAATAGCAGAAAAATTATCTATTTTGTTGAACCAATTGGTTACTTACCTTCGCAACGATTTCAGCAAGTTCTTTGTTTTGTTTTTAAAGATCTCAGTCTTTGTAAGATCATAAATTTCAGTCAGATAACAAAATACAAGGTTTGCAAATGTACAGAAAGTACTTAACTACAAAGTTTTATTGGTTGATCAAAAAATGTAATATTTAGTGAGCATATGTCCAATTTAATTATTTTTCCATTCATTGGTAAATATTTTTGTTAGTGTGATTTTAGCCATATCGCAAGAGTTGAATACGTATTTACCAATACTTGTCTTATCTTCCATCTGGAATACTCACAATTACGTTAATAAAAATATTTATATATTCAAATAGTTCCATCCGGTATTAATATTGTTGTAGTTCTGAAAAAATATTTATACTGTACATTTACAAGTAGGTCTAAATATGTACTGTAACTCATAATCCTGAACAGCATCCTTCGCTACATCTTAGAATAATTTTTTTATAATGAATGAATAAAAAACTTACGGAATAAATATTGACATGCCCATAAAAATTCCAACCAGGATGGGAAGCCATCCCAAGCCAATGCGAAACCAAGAACACAACATTCTGAAATATAATGGTAGGAAACCTTGAAACACAATTGGTTTTAAATACAAAAAACTAAATAATAAATATTCAAAAATAAAATTAATATGTACACTACTTGCCTATACAAAAAACTTAATTTGACTGCCAATCTCATTGTGAATCTAAAGGCACAATTTGGACCATACTACAGTAAACCATAAAACTCTCCCCGTTTTAAACTCTACGAGAGACTTTTTATTCCTGGACTCTGACCGAGGCTCTAGTCGACCCCTTGGTTCAGATCCCTCTGTTGGACATGTCAGACCCCTTTGTCGGCCAAATTTTTGGAGCCTCCACTGAAACAGGATCCACACTGAAGTTGAACAAAAGTTTTGTGTCCCGGGAGTCTCCCAGAAAATGGTCTCCCGCACTCCTGCAAGCAAGCAAGAAAGAATCTCCGGGAAAATAACACATCTTCCAGAAATTCATAACATTTGCATGTTTTGACTAAATTATTGAATCCCGACACGATGGTGTGCATCATGGGTTTAGCCAGAAAAAAGAAATAGGCCGTCCAAAATGGAAGACATTAAAAAAAGAGGTTGAATACCCAGGGCCTAGACCAATCATGAAACAGTGCTAGATGAGCCCTGACAAACGTTTTGTTATAAACTGTTTTCAGTCCCAGTTATTCAACCTTTAGCTGGGGACCCAGATTTTAAACCCAGGTAAATTTTTCGACTCAACCACTCTGTAAATACAGTATCTAATTTACCAGGAAAATAATATTCAACGTATTCTAATATACTCAACAGTAGGCCTACTAAAAAAAATGGTTAAAATTGCATGTACAGAGTATACCTCACAAGTTTTGATTTCTTATCGTTTTATATTCTAAAAATTAATTACAAAAATAATGAAAAAAGATCAAAGCACCTTAATCTTAATGTGCAATATAAAATCCATCGAAATAGCTATTAAAATGTAACCAGTAGCTAAAGTTGTTATTGGTTTAACAAAAGAAAAAATATTATACATAAACTTTACACCAGATGAATGTTTTTGATTGATCCTAGCCTATTGTCAAAAAATGATATTTTGAGTGATAACAACAACCTTCTGTTTCACATGTTACAAGCCAAAACTGATATCAAATATTTTCTTGTTAAACCATTAACAACTTTACTGTAGCCTTCATATACTGCTTATGTTTCAGCTGCTATTTTTATGAATTTCAATCAAAAAATTAAGTTACAGTAAGGTGCAGTGATCTTTTGCACTACTCTTTTTTTTAAATTAAGTTATAAAATATTTTCCAAAAATGTAAATTGATCTTTACAAGGATTCCTAGACATGTATCTTCTACTAAAATGCAATGCTGTAATTTTTTCTGGTAAATTAGGTTCAGTATGTCCAAGAGACATTGGTTCACCAAATTTTCAGTGTTAAAGTTTGGGTCCAAAGCTAAAAAAAAAAGTTTGAATAACAGGGATTTACACCCTGTCCTTAAATAAATACAGTATAAATTACAAAACTGCCAAGAGGCTAAAATATACATTGCAAAATAGCCAATATAAAATAAATAAAAATATATAAAAGTTAGAGATTTTAAATTAAAATAAAGGCTATTTACAAGAGTACATTCCGCAAACTGCAATTGTTAAAATACCAATAAAACCATTACAACAATTTTTAAATAGCCTAAATAAATAAAAATTTTAAATATTAAAAATTGAAATTTTATATATACAGATTTTTCAAAGAACTTTAATATATACAGGGTTAAAAACACAAACTGCATACAGCACTTATAAACAAAATCAATAGTTATAGATGCCATGTGCAGTTTTATAAGTTTGTATTTGTTCATTTTAATTTTATTAAATAATATAGTCCGTCAGGCGTAATTATAAATGTACAAAACCAGAAACAAGACGGATGTTGATGATCATGGTGTACACTTAGCCTAGACACAAGAGGGTCTAATATAATATAGATCTGTTTGTTTTTGCTCGTTTTATTAATAATAGTCAGTCAGGTGTGAAATCATAAATGTACAAAACCAGTCAGTGTCACAAGACAGTTGTTTGATTGATGATCATGACACAACAAGGGTCTAATAAGTAATATAGATAAAAGTATTGGATGTTTCCCTGCGTCTCTATAAAACTACTACTACTACTGAAGTAGGTATTAAAACATGCCTTCTTTAATTTAGGCTTGAGGTACGCCTATCATACATTATAGATAGGGAGGCGGTTTAACCGGTTAGCAGTAGGCTACTCTGACTAACAAACTACTACTAAGCCTTCAGCAAGCCTAAGTAAAAAAGGTAATCGTAGTACAGAGATTTACACTACCAATTAATTAACTAGGGCTAACAACAAAATAAGTTATGCTTGAAAAACAATTGCTCCGTAGTTTTTACTATGAAATTAATACACTGTAATATCTGAAATTTATAAATATTACCTCACAACGTGATGCCTTCCCCGCCTCTCCTCGAAAAAAAAAACAACTTCTTCAATCTAATCTCAGAGAGGGGAATACCCAGTATATCTTGGTGAATGTTCTACTGTCAAAGTAGGAAAAAATAAACTAACAATGCAATATAAAATTCATATATAAATGTATATCTAAATGGAAATTCCGACAATTACTATAAATTAGTATTATTTTTGTATTCTCCTTTACTAAAGAAGAAGTTTCACTTCTAGTAATTAGGTAAAAGGATAAATACAATATTATTTGCATCCCTATAAATAATGGTTGAACCTAACAACTTTCCGCATGACCTTTTATTACATCATTACTGTAGTCTTGTGACGGTAGTAAATACCCAGGTAGGCCTATTTCATTGTTACAGTATATTACAAAAGAAGAGAAAAAAGCTTAAGCCAAAGTGCATTGCAGAACCAGGCCTGTTCGGAAAACTTGCTTGTTAATTCCTGGGTGTGGTAAGAATATAATTGGATATAAATTTGCTCTTTTTACAGCCATCATAATATTATTTTAGACCGTTGCGAAGCCACAACATAGCCTACCTAGTACCTAGCTAGGTAGGGTGGGTTCAGCATCTCCCTAGTTTTTAGTCAGGGGAATTTTAAAGGGGGCCTAGCAGTGCACTTGCAATAGCTGGTTTAAACAAAAGAAGCAGGATATCCCTTGCTTGCTTTTTGTCCACCATTGATTGCCGCCTGGGTACAGATGTTCTGACTGAGGGGGAAGAAGGACGTATGGTATATATATTTATCCAGAAAATAGAGAAATGAGTACAATTATATAGACCTGACTGATGTCACTTTTTTTCTTCTAAAATATATACTCGCACTTATCATCTCATTATAATGTATTCTATTCACTGATATATATATATATATATATTTGAATGAAGTGTTATCTGCTGGTAGGATGTTAGTCTATAGAAGTAGAAGTAAAAAAATATAAATTATAAAAAGAAAATATTTTATCGATTTAATATACAATGTATTGTGCACAATTATTTAGTGCAAATTGAAAAATTTATTAGATTATCACTCCCGCCCGCATTAAAATTTCGGAAAATATTAATGCGGGAATAAAAAAAAATTCTTTTTGCCCCCATCAATTATTTCAACAGCATAAAATAACAATCTAATTCTGTGACTTTAAATACATTTTCTTTAAAAAACTATAAAATTAAACTAGTTTTTATGCAATATTTCTATTACAGGCCCAGGTACAGGCCAAATATAAAAAGTCCCTCCCTCATCGATAAAAACAAAAGCGAAATAATTTATTGTAACGATTAAAAAAAAGAAAAAAAGAAAAAAACTGCCCTCCCTCATCAATTTAAAACAAAAAGAGTGATAATCTAATAATATTTTCTATGTGCCCTTATGCAAAATTGGTCTTTTTCAATTTGAAATATGTCAGTAAACATGGACCTGCTCACTTTGTTTGTAGTATTTAAATAAATTATTTATTTATTCATTTATTTATTTATTTTGATTTACTCTATAAAGCGCTTTTCTGAGAGACTAAAGCGCTGTACAAAAATAGATTTTTTTAAAAAATTGACATTACAGTATTAAACAAATGAAAGCACATTAGGAATAAGAAATTTATGCATTTACAAAAATATACAATATATGTTTAAGCTTGCGGTACACCACGTAGAAAGAAAAGAACTGTTCTAGTTGAGAAAGTCTCAACGTTTCGATTGAGTTGCTTCAATCGTCTTCAGAATAATATCTGCAGAAAGGGGGTTGGGAACGACCAAAAACAAAGGCATAGTTCCAGTGAGGCGGGAAAAGCTGAGCTGCTTGGCTAGGTCCAATTAAACACGGTCAGGCAAATATCGCTAATGATAGATCCGATATCTTGATGTACTGTATTGTGTTTGTGAATTTCTGTGGCTTCTCTGGTCCTTCTGGAGTGCCAAGATGGTACAGTGGCCATTAGTTCGCCTTTGTCCCAGTGTACACGGTGTTGTTGACTGTGGGTGTGAATGACTATACACGATTTTTGTTGTTCCCCTCTCCTGGCATGGCCTTGGTGTTCCTTGAGCCTAGTACAGAGATCTCATCCTGTTTCACCAATGTAAACATTTCCGCATTCACACAGGATGCGATAAACTCCTGGCTGACTGTGCTGATGGTTTATCCTTGTGTGTTTGTATATTACTTCACCATGCATATATACAAAATATACAATTCAAGAATATACACAAATTAGAAAATTGAGCAATTAAGATTACAATATACAAAAAACCATCACAAGAATTACAGGTTTTCAATCGAAAATTAGAATGATATGAAAACAGTAGACTGTATTTCTTTTAATACAGGAAAAATTGATGTTCAACTTAGCCTGCAGGAAATTGTTGTGTTCTGTATCATTGTTGCAGTGCTTATTTGACTATTAGTCTGGTGCATTTTCCTGCTTTACCAATATGATTAAATTGCTTAAATTTCAGGTTAATCGGAATACAATGAAACATTCTTGTAAATTTTAAAAATAGATTCCATATTGGTTGGTACGAGTTTTCTAGTTTTGGAAATAAAAATCCCTCACTGCCGATACTGATACAGTATATTATACAAATAATATTATTATCATCTAAGTATTTAACTATTATTGATTAGTATTTATTATTATTATTATTATTATTATTATTATTATTATTATTATTATTATTATTATATCATGATTATTAATGTTATTTTCACTATCAGTAAAAATGTCTAAATGTTTTTTGCTATACTGTGTATTCACAATGTTATATACGTTCCATGTAGCCATGGAATTTCCCAGTAGTGGGATGAATATGTTACGTAGTACATCCTGCAAAAGACTTAAAGGTCCGTAAGTGCTGGGTAACAGGGGCTGTAAGGACCAGTACACTGAGGTAATCCCCTACTCGCAGTGACGTATCTAAAAGTCTTGATCAGTTGAGGGTGCCAACTCGCAAAATAAGGTGATTTTAGGTTATTTTTTACTACTTTTTTGGGGGGCAAGCGACGGCGAGTAATTTTTAGAAGGGCATGTGCACCCCCCTAGATACGCCAATGCCTACTAAAATATGAGAGCTCAAAAAAATGCAACATAAATTAAAAAACGGTAAGTATAATCAACAGGTAATTTATCTAATTGATCATATCCCAAAGTCTGGTATTGACCAACAAACCATTAAAGTATTTGCACAAAGAACCTTTGAAGGCGATTACACAAGATCATCTTTATCGACCCAAGGGCACGTTTGGGCGAGTTTTTTGTGGAGTCTGACACGGAATAAATCTGGAAACTGCAATTTCTAGTTCTAATAGCTGATATTTGCTGCTAATCCAACGCTGCAATTTGCAGTGTTTTGGAGCAAAAGCGGCATGGTTAGCAGCAGGGAGCATTTTTTATCAATTTTTTATTCTTTAATTGCTTTAACATGTGCCAGGAAGTAAAGTCTGTTTAAATTTTCATGATCTCTCCTTCTTTTACAGTTTATTTTCAAAAACAAAACTGAAAAGCTCAATAAAATAAATTATTTTAACAGAGGGTTAGCCTAGATTCCAGATTGTTACATCATTACATACTGTATGTCCACCACATACATACATGATCCCGGCAATACTGCTTATTCGTTTAACAATGATAGTAATTTTCTGTTTTTAAAACTATCATTGTCAAACAAATGAAAGTTTATTCATGGTTTATACGTCCAAAATGCACATCTGCGATTTATTGGTTTGTTTGTTTGCAGTGTATGCTTTATGAAGCTTATTGTTGTAGCTGCTTCGAGACTTCAGGCATTTCATTACTTGATTTTGAGACAACATTATGCAGTAAACCAACACCAATGTTCGTTTCTTAATTACAGCATTGGGTGATGCAAGGGTCCAGGGCAACTTGATAGAAACTCATCATTTGCATAATACCTTAGGTTTTACGTCCGAGGTTAATGGTTTTTTGAAAGCCGAGCACAAACTGATAGACCACCCGCGGATAAAATACCGATAAGGACCCTAATTTTTTTCGTTCTTGCCCCAACGCACCCTTACAGAGTGCTGTACATTTACATCCAATTATCCAATTAATTAAGGCTTGGATATCCAATTTCAATGATAAAGGGCTCCTCATTTTGTTTTTCTTTTATTATAGGATTTATATAGCACACATACCCAGATAAAGGCGATTTTTTCCTTGGTCATGGAAGGCAGAAACAGTCCAATGTGCAAAGTATTCCTTATGTGTGCTAGCAAGCAGCACAATTTTATTCCAAATTATTCATCTCCTACCAGGTACCTATTTATACTCCTGGGTACTGAAGAGGCAAAAGCAGATAAATTATCTTGGACACATTAGTTTGACAAGCATTGATGTTGAACCCTTGACCTTCAGATTGAAAGTCCAACACCTTACACACTGTGCCACACGCTTCTAAATTTCTACATTTAAAGATCACTAACTCAGATTGAAAAAAACATTAACATGAATTTTTTTTCACCACAACTTGCCTCAAATGTTGTTATGGTAAGGAGTATTTTTATATTGATCACAATAATTCTTGTTCAAAATTTGATTTCCACACTTACAGAGATAAAGTGAACAGAAAGAAACAAGCGCAGTATGGATGTGTCTTATTTTCAGCAGCAAGGGATGTCTTTTGTCTCTATAGCTTTGGCAGGAGTATCCATAGCAACGGTTGTCACAAGTTACACAATAGCTGTTGTCAGGGGCGATGTTCAAAGTATATTCCCTTACATAAGGTAAGCCTGGAAGTTCTATGTAGAAAGAAAAATGCACTATCCCACCAATTTTTTTTTTTTTTGTGCCAACATGGGTGCACTGCATTGAGGGCTGACATGGCTAGTGATTCACCATACCGAGCCTGGAAATGTATTGCCAACATCAATTATTAGAGTAATATTATAATTTTTGGTATGGAACATCCCCCATGGGGATAAGTTTTTCAAAATATGTAGACCCTCAGTATTATACAGTATCATGGTCTGTGTGATTCCCCACACTACAATTTATAGTTTTATACTGGGCGTTGCCACAATGCCCGATGATTGGAAAGGGTCGATCATACTGATGTCTGTTTTGTAATTTTTATGTGCATTTGCTGGCATTGTGCAAGGATTTTTTATATAGGAATTTTTGTAATCCTCATTGTTTTATTGTAATTTAAATGCATTTAGTGTTAAAATTCTTTGAATATTTTTTAATTGCAACAAATGGTAGTTTGCTGATTTGGTGATTAAAATAATTTAATTCTAGAAATCAAACTGTGATAAAATTGGTGTGGATATATAATTGCCTCTTGGGTTTTCTCTCTGTAGTGATACTGGTGGAAAACCTCCAGAAAGTTGTGTTTTTGGTCAATTACTGAACCTGACAGCATTGCTGTGTAAGTCTTTTTGAATATATTAATGTCTGGTACTGTAGATCTTTATCTATATGAATGCAACTTTATGACTGCATGAACAATTTCAAATTAGGCCACCTAAAAAGAAAAAGAATCATTAACTCTATACCTTCGAAAAGTTTGCTTGACAACTCCTTCCAACTATAATTCCAACAGATGTTGAATTATCTATAAAAGTTACACTGCCCTCTATTGAATGAACTATAACTAAGACTAGAGCAACATTCAAGTTTTTGAAAATGATTTTGTCTTAACTCAAAAATGTTAAAATACCTGTTTTTTTAACATTACCTTTACCTAGTTGCTTTTTTACAGATATGTTTTATCTTTAGTGACTTTCACCTGTTGAAGGTGCAAAAATTAAATATAGAAATAGACTTAAGAAAATGAAATTATTATACCTGAATACCAGATAAAGACATCGAATTTGTGCTAATTTCATATTACTTTTATGAAGACTTTTGAAACCCAAAAATGCAAAATCTTATATTGTGTTTTCATTCTAAAACCAAATCAAATGTTTTCATTTTTAATATTCCAGTGTTGGCCTCTGCTTGGATCAGATACAAACAGATGGAGGAGTTGAGACTAAAGATGACAAAAGCTTTTGGATTTTGGAACAAAATAGGAATATTAATTGCTATATGTGCAGCATTGGGTTTAAGTGTTGTTGCAAATTTTCAGGTAAGTATCAGTTAGCAGCATGGTTCAGCCATCTAAATAAACCAGTGTAGATAATAATAATAATAATAATAATAATAATAGTGTAGTTTTATATAGCATCGGTATCCATCAAATTTGATGCTCATGGCGCTTTATATGTGGACTTTCTTCGCCCCTAAGTGTCCCTTCGTGTCCGTGCTACCCGGTACCAGCATCTCTCTTTGTCCACCACAGGTGCTGTCTGTACCAGCGAACCATTGTATACACTGGGCCTACGGTTTATAGTCCTTATCCTTGAAGACCTGTTCTACCACAAGAACCATATATGAGCGTGCTGTTCGAACCAGCACCGATATTAGGCTGTAGGTTGCAGTGCCCTTGCTAACTGCTTGGCCATTTAACTAACTTTGGAGAACTATTGTTGGGCGGCTTGAGTGGCTGAGTGGTATGGCAGGGGCACCGCTAAGTACAGCCTTAACATCGGTGCTGGTTCAAGCCACTCCCTTGGCCCGGGGGCCAGAGTTTGGTCAGTCATTTTTGATAAGACTTAAAATGGAGGTTCAAATATATATCTGCTTCTTTTGAAAGAATAGGCATTACACCGATGTTATGGTTTATTTCAGCCCCATTTTATTGTTAAATTTTGTGAGTATGAAGCTACTAAATGCCTCTTTATGGCTGCTACGGTATTTGCGGACCACACATAAGGAATTCAGCATAGTGACAGCGATTTATGGTTATTCTCCCACCCTTTATTGAGTAACCTATGGTAATCACGGCCGTCCCGAGGCAAAACAACGTAAGGCATTTTTGTCGATCTTGAGATAATGTCATTTGGGAGTATATTAAACACGTCTGAATTACCTGTGAAAATTTCAGGTCTCAACAACAATGAGTCGTTTTGGAGATAGTACCACCTATCTTTAAGCACAAAAGTTAAAATGTAGTGATTTTCCATGGTAAAGAACGTAAGTACAAGATCATGGGGCAAAACAACGTATCTGCGATGACGATACGTTGTTTTGCCTCGGAATGGCATTCAAAAATTGTTTTGAGCTGATGGAGTTTGGCAAGGTGAAATCAATTGGTTATTGGTTTTCTAATCTTAACAGCGATGTACATGAACAAGCTATATAATGCATATGATTGCCCCAAACATGATAAATTCCAAAAATATGTTGCACTTGCAACAATACCAAACCTGACATGTTGCCAAGGCATAACAACGTATCTGTGGATATCACTAATTTCTTTGCAGTATAAACAAATGATTGTAAATAAAATTTTACACATAATCACAATGTATATAGATATACAATCCCGCAAAATTTTAAAAGGGTATGACAATTTATTAATAAGTTGCAATCTTGAACTCTATTTTTCTCCGAAAGTGAAAATTTCAAGTTGCATTGTTTTGCCACAGAACGGCCGATCAGTACAATTCCATCTGCTGCACTCCCTGTTTTTCAGCTGGAGGGCTGAAATGGAAGTATAAAAAGTGCAGCGTCTTTAGAAATAGATGTTAAAGTTGTTGCTTCCCTTCGCAATATCGCTTTTATCGATGTTAAAATGCAGTACACTCAAGTTCTCGTAATCTCGAAAGCTCCAATTAAAGCAGTATAATAGAGGCAGTAGAGCTTAAAGATCTATATCAACTATTAATCAATCATCCGAGTGTTTCCAGAGCTTCTCATGATGGCAGTATAATAGAGGCAGTAGAGCTAAAAAAGATGTATTATTCAATCAACTATTTAATCAGCCTCATGAGGGCAGTATAATAGAGGCAGTAGAGCTAAAAAGATGTATTAATCAATCAACTATTTAATCAGCCTCATGAGGGCAGTATAATAGAGGCAGTAGATCTGAGAAAAATCTGTTGATCAATCAGCAGAGTGTTTCTAGAGCTCCTCATTGGAGCTAAAAAGTAGTAGTGTCTAAGCATCACAGAAGGACCCCACTAGAAATATGTCTTTTGGGCTTTCGCGGGCTGTCCTTTGGTGCTCACACCGAATAAATCTAATCCTATGCAATGATAAAACTAAAGTTAACACGTTGTCATTTCAAACAAGTTATTTATAGTTTTACATTTTGACATACCTGTTCAAAAGATTTAACTGAACCAATAGTCATTTTCAATTTAACTATAGTTGCATTTTTGTAAATTGTTTGATGAGTTAATGTTTTTTTAGTACAGTTGTATTTAGGTGAGTAACATTCATGATTCATTTCCACTTCATCTTATTTAAAGTCCTCCATGATAACAAGATAATTACTTGGATTTTCAATTTCGTTTCCCATTAACTTAATTTTAGTAACATTAAAGGTATACCATCTGTGGTACATTATGGAAAAACCAAAAATTGAAAAAGAAAATTAAAATTGCTTACATAGAATTAACAAATACCTTCATTTACCTTCAAGTGAAACAGCCCTTATTTTACGCAACATGAATGAAATTTGATAGTATCTTATTCAAAATTGTTATTAAATTAATAACTTTTTATGAGTTGCAGATTAAAAGAATTCAGTTAATACTGATTTACATGTTTTATTACCAAATTAAATTTTTCAAGTTTTTAAAAATGTTATCACGTACAAACAGTAAATTTGTAAAACACTGGTTGATACAAGCTGAGAACTGTCAATACAGTTCTATTAATTGACTTTAATTGTAAAGACAGTCCATCAATAGGGGCCTACCGCTTAAATTTCACCCCTTCTCACTACAGGGGCGGATTTAGGGGGGGGGCCGGCCCGGCCCCGGCCCCCCCTTTTGGGAGGTAAAAAAAAGAAAAAAAAAGAAAAAAAAGAGAGAAAAAGAAAAAAATGATAGCCCAGAATGCCTCAAATGTTATGTTCGGGCGTCTAGAACACAGAAATTTCGCGGGGCATGCCCCGGACCCCCTACGACAGTGTTGTCTCAATTGGCCCAACTTTCGGCCCCCCACCTTCCGGCCCCCCCTTTTGGACATTTCTGGATCCGCCCCTGCACTATATATTATCATCATTGTCATCATCTCTATAATTAATTTAATTTTGTTCAAATTTTATTTTCATTTGAATGATGATGAATTTACACGTACATTATTAGATAAGTTTTGTTTTGAAATCGGGTCTCTTTCCCACTGGCCCATTTTCATTTCATATTTAGCCTTGTCACTTGCTGTACCCCATTATAATTTAAGTGTCTTCTTCTTCCATTTTTTGCCTTCATCTTATTAAGCTGCTCTCTAAGTTTAGTAAAGTTGCAAGTTAATATAATAAATAAATGAACTTCACAAATTCATTTACTAATATTATTCCATTGATGTTTGTACAACAAAATAATATTATTAAGAATTTATGAAGTGTTTAAATTATTTTTTCAGGATAAAGCAGTTCTAGTAGTTCACATGATTGGTGCGTGCACAGCATTTATTGGATTCGTTATTTACGCCGGTATTCACACATGGATCTCTTACAAGATTTGCCCACAATTCACCAGTTTAGCTCAGTGCAGGTTTCGGCTATTTTTAACCATATCTGGCATCGCTTTAGTGTTCTCAAGTATCCTTTTATAATATATAGATAACTTGCTCTTTCTTTATTGTTTCTAAGTACATCATAAAAGTAGATTTCCACCCATTTAGATATCTAAAACTTGCAGTTTAGTGATACCATGTGGTACCTAGTATTTCATATAAAAATAGAAATGGAAAATGATACATTTAGGGAGAGTACATAGTAGGATGAGACATATTACATAATCCATTCTTCAGTGCAAGATGTATTTTAAGCTCATATGCTTTTCTTTATGCCAGTGTTTTATTTTACTCTATAATTCTTACTTACTGCCCTCTCTAAATAATATACTACAATGTTGTTGGTGATCTGGAATACTATAATAGTTATATTGATAATATAAAAGTTTATTTATATTACACTGTCCTCACAAACAGGGTCTTTTGCATATATTATGTTTCACTTTGGAAGAAGAGTTACTGCAGCAGGTACAGACATTAAAATATTGGCTATACAATTAATACAGTAAGTTTGGCTGCCTGTGTGCCATAGTTATCAGGGGCGGATCAGGGTTGAAGGGTGGGAGGCTCGAGGGGGAATTAATCCTCCCTCTCACCAAAAGGAGAGGAAAAAGAGAAACACATCCTACGCCTTCCTCCCCATTGGCTCGTTACTTCATAAATTTCACATCCCCTACCCAGATATTTCTCTTGATCCACCCCTGATAACATATTTTTAAACATACCTTAAAATGTTCGAATAAGCGCCAAACCAAACATAATTTTTTTTGTTAAGTGCCGTTCTTAAATAAGTGCCGCGGTGCTTAATCGAGAGTATTTCCTTATGTGTAATGAAACACTTTGAGAAACAGAGTTTTAAATACAATGTATACAGTGTTAACATGAATAAATAACACAATGAAGACACAAGCATTTCTTTATAAACTTTTATTTACAGTGACGTAGGACCTGTGATAGGCCTATTGAACTACGGGAATATGTGAGATAGGTAACATGGGAACAGGCATGGAAAGCGCCAGGCCAATATTTTTTTTTATAAGTGCAGCCCTCGAATAAGCACTGCACTGAAGTCTCCAAAAAATTTATGAGCGCTGTTGTGCTTATTCAAGCAATTACGGTACTGTATTGTAAATATGGTATTACTGATGAATGCATATTTTTGTAATACCTTAATTAATTTGTCAGCTTATATGGCGGAGATTGCAGCCTCAAGGCAATGGGAAAAACACCACGTTCACAATGACACTTTCCAGTGGAACAAAGAAGATGGTGTAAGTATTTATTGGTTTATTTTATTTATTTATTTCTTGGTATTTATATAGTGCCTTCCTTACGAAGTTTTCTCTGGTCATTTGGTCCACATGCTTTACAGTAATTGTTACTGCCATATTTGCGCCGTAGCAGGAAACCTCACCAGGTTATTTCCATTTATACTCCTGGGTGAAGTGAAGCAACACAAATAAAGAGTCTTTGCTCAAGGACACAATAGCAAAGTGCACAGCGAGGGAAAGCCTGACCTTGAGGTTGGGGTACCAAACTTTTCCCGCTGCACCAATAACCACTTCCACTTATTATTTATTTAACCATGTTTTTTGTAGTAGTGTGTGTACTGTACATATTGTTCTTCATTGTTTTCTCATTTTTTTTTTACAGTATTCTAAAAATGTATAAATTAATAAACTAATTAAACATAATATATAATCTTTGAAGTGTCTCTTTTAATACACTACATTAAAAATGACGCTGAAAAACAACCTACACTACAGTATATCTCAAATTATTACAAAACACTACATAAAAACAAAACTGTAATGTTAACTGACATGTTACAAAATTAAAACTGTATTTTAAAATATATGAGTAGAAGTTATGTATTACTATTATAAGGTTATCTATTAAATTTATGTATTATATATTATGTACAGTAATACAAAATAGAGATAAAGTCTAAAAAGTAGCTTTATTGTTAAATGTGTACCATAAAAATCTATGAATTAATATGTATTTATCAAATTTATGTATATATTTTGAGCTACAAAATTTATGTAATTCAAGTAATAAAATATATACATTGACATATAACTGGGGCAAATGTTGGGGGTGTGGGAGGTGCAGACGATACGAGTGGAACACCCAAGAAAAATAATTCTTGTATTGTAATGTTGATACGAACATAGGCATAGTACCGGTAAGAATTTTACGGTATGAGAGTGTAATTTCCAGCACCTAGAGGCTAGAGGTCCATATTCTTAAAGTTTTCTCTCGCACCCCGAACGCCAAATCCTGCATCGGCCCCAGATATAGAGATGAACTCTAAGCCATCTTGTAATAATGCTGAACAAATATAAATACAAATGACGAAATCTGCTTTAGTGAGAAAAATCAGTTCAAGCACAATCAACTCAACCAGAATTCAAACAACTCAGGCCCTAAGTCCTGGACAAGAGCTGTTGTAGGGGTCAGTGGCAAAGCCCCCTGGAGGTCAATTTAATCATCATTTTTGGATACTTTTTGATGAAAATGGTGGGGGGTGGTGGCTTGGTTTTTTTAAGAGGGGGTTTGCTCAAAAAGGGTGTTCGGCTGTTGAGTGGCTTTAATTAACAACCGATGCTAGTTGAGTTCGAACTGGAGTCTATGATGCAAGAAGCAGCAATATCTCTAGGAAACTAAAGTGGAACCTCTCCTTTGCACACCCATATTCAGAGAAACTTTTTTCTGTGAATCGTGGAAACAATATATCTTAAGGCTATAGTTGATCTTGATCCCCTTTCCAGGAGACATTTTAACTTTAAGCATATACCACAAACTCCATGGATTTACTATCGAGAAGAAGTCCATCTCGAAAAAAAAAGAAGGCATCCCCCCAATCTTCAGTTTGCAAAAGAAATCTCAAAGCTAAGCCCATGATAATATGGGCTCCTGGACTCCTTTCAAGATACACAATCATACTGATGTTATTACTATATATGATAGCATTGTACTAGCAATAGCATGGTTAAAATTTAAAAAATACAAACATAATTTCAAATTCCATAGTTGAAAAATGTTGTATATAGTAGAAAATTCCAAAATTTACAGCATTAATTTTGAAAAGAAGTTTTTAGTTTGCAAAAGTAATCTCGAAAAGAAACTCATCTCGAAAAGAAGCCCATTCCAAGGGTCCTACAAAAGATATCCCAATGTTTTATGGTAGATAACTCAACTAACCAAGTTTGTAAAACTTTATCTTTTCATATAATTACAATACTATCATGAATGTTATTTAATTAAAGGATTTAGGATTCAGTACAAGTAGAAGGAGTAAGATTGTTTGTCAAATACTGTATGTATTCTACTTGTTTCAATTTGTAATGAGTAATGAATAGTTTCACAAATAACAGGATGGGTAAAAAAAAAAAGGAGAAGCATTTGCATTTTACAGATGGGAGGAAACTCTTAATCCCTACGGAAATCTCCTTAAAATAAGTTTAAAAAAAAAACATGTTCTGAAGCCCCACAGTTTTGTCATGTTATCATCATATTGAAAGTGTACAAATTTATTCTTTATTAATAAATACACTTTAAATTAATCCCATTTGAATGTCATATACATTTCCAAGCTTTAAATGAAATAAGTTATAAAACTTGAAAATAGATTTTAACACATGGATATTTAATTCATAGTTTAAATGAAACTTCTTGATGTTTCAATTGCACTTGCATATGTCAAAAGTCAAGGATTAGTTTAACAGTTCTTGATCCTTATTATGGTAGGTAAATTTTGTTATCAGAAGAAGCTGTATAATGTACACAGTGAGCTATATAAATTGTTAGTTTATATTCCTTGACCTTTGACAGTTATGTTCAGTTGAAACTACGAATTGTTAGTTTATATACCTTGACCTTTGACATGTAAAGTATGTGCAGTTGAAACTACAAGAGGGCGTAATAATATATAGAAAAGTTTAAATATTATTTTCATGCCAATTTTGGTACAATACGGAGATTGCCTTATGAGACCTTTGCTTAGCTACATTTTCTGAATTGCTTACAAGACATGCCCACCTCAATTATTATATATAGGAGTTCAAATCATTCGAGATTTTCTAACCTTCATTATAGTTTCCTATGATTCTGATTGGGTTACCGCCACATTGAAACTTAACGTACAGCATTTCATTTTACCATTGTTTTTCTTTATTACATAACTTAGATAAGACCTAGTTAAAGTTTGACCTTTTCTGGAATTTTGTCAGGTTTTGCCCCATGTGGGCATACAGTTCTAAACCAATTATTGTTTTGGCATATGATGTGTAATGAAGATAAACGCATTGCCATTACTGATCATACAACTCTTGAAACTTGCATGTACTTTTATATATTGTATTCAAAGCTAATTTATTTCTTCGTAATTTGTTATGATAACGTTCTTGCAGTATAATATTCACGTTTAATGAAAGATACGTAATTCATGTGATGAACCTCTGGAGGCCAAATGAAAACAAAATATTTCATTTTAGTTTTGATCGCCCTCTAAAATATTGATACATAATTGATCTATCTTGTAAAATGTTGCTTAATGTAAAAAACATTGTTATTCTTGTCTTCGTCTTTTTTTTCAATCCAAAATCTAAGTTCCTTTTAATGAAGTTTTTAAAGCTATTTTTATACATTTTCGGGTCCTTCCTTCAGGCCCATTTTGATCCACTCTTTAAAATGCTGTTTCATAGCCTAACCAGGGGAACTGATAACTCAGAAATAGACGAACCTGACCCACTAGGCCAATGGTGGGCATAAAATTTGGTCGGAGGGCCAAAGTAAATTTTTGATTGAACACTGAGGGCCACACCCCAACTTTCATGTTTCCATGCGCTTCCAAAAACCTTCATGCACCGGAGTTTTATGCCGCTTTATGCCTCAGTTTTAATATTACCTTTTACAGATGATTGGTGTCGGGTCGTGAAAAAAACAAGGGCTTTTCTAACCATAGATGGTTGGCGGGCTGCACACATACAGTTTTTAATTTATTTTCGCTGGCCGAAAAAAATCATTGTCGGGCCGCACTTTGCCTACCTGTCGAGTTGACTATTGTCAAACAATGATTTGTAGGTATATAATATTAAAACTCACAGATAAACCATGTCATTATATTTAAAAATTTTAGATATTATCTTATTTTTCTCATCATTTATGTTATTTTGGCACTTGTTTGTCACTGAATGGATTTTAAGAACAGGGCCATTACTCGACGGCGGGGAAGGCCGAAAGCCGGATAGATGGTTTAAGATTGTGGAGGCATTCGTCCTGCATTTAGGCTGAAATGATCATGATATCGGTGATGATGACTTTCATTGTAACCTTTTTTACGACAATATTTGTGCTTGCTACTGCCTCTTGAATGTCCTTATTTCGTAGTATGAGTTTTTGACTTAATTTCGATTATCATTTTGTCTTTAGGGTTATGCTGCGCATCTGGTGAGCACATTCAGTGAGTGGTTCCTCGGAGCCGCCATTTTAACTTTTTTCATCAGCTATTTTTCTGATTTCAAGAAAGTCGTCATTGAGTTAGATATGAAGCCGAAATCTGACCCCTTGGACCTGACATTGGAAAACGACGAATACGATGTAGCACCATTGAACCTTTAGACAGTGATGTTATGTAATACACGGAGTTAACAGAGTATTGAAAAAGTAAACTTATTCATTTAGATTCATATAGTTTTTTGTAAGAAATTCGTTAGAGAAGTCGTCCAACAGTCATTCATTGTTGAGCTACAAATATTACGGTGCTGAAGAAATAAACAGAGATTTTTTTAAAAGGAGGACAGAACATGTTTTGCTATACGAAATGTAAAGGCTAGTTTCCATAAAATCGCTGCACGCTATCGCCGACTCCTTTGGCGACGCTGATTGGTTAGTTGAATCAAGGAGCATTCCCGGTTGTGTCAGGGACAGCTACGCAGTGCAATAATCGCAGTGAAAAGTTGTAGCGACTGTGTAGCGATTCTGTTGATACCAGGCTTCAATAAATGTAGGAGCCAATATGTATTGCGTGGACAGTCGGTCCCTGTAGCACGATATCTCTTGATCGTTGTTCGCAATTTTGCCTCTTGTGCACGTCATAGCTATATACAACATAGTTGGCCTGCAACCCAAAAACTAAAGAAATGGTATATGTATGTTCGTAGTTAAGGTTTCGTGAAATACTGAAATATTTGGGTTCGATGGTATTTAATCTAGTCGACTGGAACTGGCGGTAACTGCACAGTGTTAATTTGTAATGGTAATAAAATGTTACCTATGAAGTTTTGAAACTATTTTTTAGAAGTATCATATTTTGTAAAGAAATGAAAAATGTAATAATACACCTAGTTGAAGAAATATTGGACTTCAGTTATACTCAGAATATGTCTTTGTCTGAAGCTGCATTTACACTAGACACGATTACGACACGACAACGACACGATACAGATGCGTGCAGTGAGAATACAAACTATGTGATGATATGTCGTTGTCGTGTCGTAATCGTGTCTAGTGTAAATGTGGCTTAAGATTTGTGTTCAGGTGCCGTAAAATGTAGAGGCCAATTGAATTTAAATATGTTAAGTGTTTGACATGTTAACTCTAAACTTATCAAAATGTATAGGCCTAACTTTGAGAACTGTAAAATCTCGAATAGAAGCCCAATTGGCTTAATTTCGAGAAGAAGCCAATCTCGAATTTAAGTCCCCTCTTTAGTTTGCAAAAGTAACGACGAAAAGAAACCCATTTCGAAAAGAAGCCCATGGGCTTCTTTTCAAGATAGCATGGACCTCTTTTCGAGATAGTACAGTACATACACTGTACATGAATTTAAAAAAAAAAATAAATTTAAAACACGCTTGGTTTCAGTAGTTTAGGTGATTTATGCCGGTTAATAAACTACATGATACAGATTGATGTTACAGTGCCCATATTTCATATTTATTGTTTTATATTGTAGTAATTCTCAAAATTTACAGCATTTATTTTGAAAAGAATCCTCCCTCTTTTACTTTGCAAAGTAGCCTATCTCGAAAAGAAGCACATCCACATATGGCAAAAAAAAAAAGAAAAAGAATAAGAAAAGACAAAAAAAGCCCAGGTCTTCAATTCGAAGTTTTACGGTATTATAATTTTTTTATAGCAGTATATGGTATAATATGATTTATATTTGAGATCCACGAAGGATATGAAAATCTAGTAATTCAAAATATTGAATAGGCCTTTGGAACTCCCATTGTCAAATTGTATGAAAAAAAGTTTCTCTTTATCACGCTTGCATAATTTGTAAGTTTGTTTACAGATGAGGTTGAAGAATAAATTTAGTGTTTCTTAAACGTATTCCTTACTGATTTCTTGTCCGAAATGTTATTGACTTCGCGCACTTACTTTCATGTGAGTTCCTGTTCAAAAGCGAAACCATTCACGTGTTGATCTGAGGAAATCAAAATCTCTAGTGAAGTAAGAAATACATCAAAGGAACCACCCCATTATTCTACTG
>NW_022685652.1:102058-108305 GCF_011630105.1 Anneissia japonica
CTGGTTGTATATACAATATACAGGACGGCATAAGCCAGATTAGGATTATATAACCCTCGCATATTGCATTTTACAAGGACAGTCACCAGTCCTACATATATGAATATGATGACAGTAGAATAATGGGGTGAAGGAACTTAACTGTAAACGTATTGTTCTCGTGACTGTTATTAGAAGAAAAATTTATAATCTATAATAAGCAACCTAGGAATCAAAATATTAAAGAAAAAATCATTATGCATGCGTTTTTGCCTGCGTTCATACAATGTTATTTTCAACGAGTTATGTTACCTTTTTTGGGTACAGAATGGAGGTAAACATAAGGTCTTGGAAATAATAGTGAATACTGTCTGTGTTGATATACGAAACTTAAACATCACGATTCAATATCTGTAGCTCATTGCATAAATACCTATATTATGTGTTACAGTCGCGGACGCATTCATTTGTCAGTCACTGTTTAAGATAGTTAATTTTTGTGAAAACGGCTTGGCTTTGTAGATTAGAATATTATAAACCTTTGTGTGTGTTTTTTTTTTTTTTTTTTTTTTTTTTTTTTGGTAAGAAGATTCGGGCTCGGGACTGTCTTCAAGAGGCAACGCTGTCGGTTTCCATAGTTTACTACCTATCAGATCACATCTCAGAGCAAAAGATTGTGAAAGATTTTGGGCTTAGAATTTTCAAGCAAGCACCATATTCCCAACCCAATCATCTGTGACTGGAAACACCTCTTGCAACAGACCATGCAACATCTTTTGCTATTTAGCCACTGATGGACACACAAGGTGTGTCCATCAGTGGCTGGACAAAGTGTAGTCGTACCTGGACTCGATGAGAGGATTCTCCAATAAAACCTGATTTAATCAAATAATATGCTTATAGCAAACGAGTAACGGGGCCTGTGCACACTAATCAAATACAATTATGCATAATATCTGCATAATTAACGTTTTAATTGCAAAAGCAGTGACATCAATAGTTTAATGGAAAGCATTCAAACTGATTTTTCAAGTTATATCAGACAATTTACAATCCAAAGTTCTACACCTATTGAGATTGGGTTTCTTATTTGGTGTGATGCACACCAAGGTTAACCTAGGAAAGTCATGAGACTTATATTTCCAGTGGTGTCCTGGTAGTAAATTGGGCAGTACACCGGAAGACAATCATCTATTCTTTTCCAAATTGTGTACTGTGCTTCTTTAACGTGCAAATGGGCCATTTTGCACATGGGGCCAACGGCGTAAACGTCTAATCCGAAAGACGGTGCTTTTGAAAATTGCATTTCAGCCCTCCAGCTGAAACACAAGGAGAACAGCGATGACAATTCAACTGGAGACCAAGCGATGTGCACATAGGATTAAGATCATCCTCAGAGTCAGTGATCGTTGTGCCTAAGACCAACACAACTTTTGATGGTGATCGGTCCCTTCACCTTTGTATTATCTCAATTTTGGAACAGTCTTGTCGAATATATCATGCTTTCAGCAACATTACCCGACCCACTTTGTGTATCCCGTTCCTTTGCTCGAGCCACCTATGTAGGCGTCCGGGATGGGGCTAGGATGGTGACGGTGACCCTTTCTACATGTTCATTTTGTTTTCATTATTTCCTATTTTTTTATTTTTGTTTTGTTTATTTGTGTATTTGTTTTGTGTAAGTATTTTATTTCAATTTAGTTTATGATGTTTTTTGTAGCAGAAAATCCATTGCTTTTGTTCTGATTTTTCCTTCGTATGTCCTACTATTTTGCACTGGGTTTTCCCACTAGGCACTTTGGTCACTTTCCATGCTAAGAACTTTTTCATACCTAAATATTTCAAAAACCTATCAGTAGATCTAAATGAATCTTTGCAGAATAGATTGTCATGGAACAATGATGACATGATTACATTTTAGTGAAGATCCCGAGTAGGGATCATTCAAAGGGAAAAGTCCCAGACCAGATATCCCAAAAAATGATAAACTGATGTTAAAAAAAACTTTTTGAAAAGTTTAATAACCAAGTTTTAAGGAAGAAATTAATAAATTTGGTAACGATCCAGATTTGGGTGTGAATTTGAGGGTCATTTAAGTTTTTAACGTCCCATACTTAAATATTTCTAAAACTCACCAGGTGGATCGAAATGAAACTTTCAAAATAGTTTTTCATGGTTCAACAAAGAAATGAGTACATTTTTGTGATAATCTGGAGTAGAATGTGGACTGGAGGACCTTTCAAAGGGGGAAAGTCCCATACAAATATCCCAAAAACTGATAAACTGCTCTTAAAGAAGCTTTCTGAAAGTTATAACCAAGTTATAAGGAAGAAATTAATTACTTTGGTGATTATCCAGATTTGGGTGTGAATTTGAGGTTCATTTAAAATGCTAACTTCCTAGACCTCAATATCTCTACAGATATTCTATCAATTCTATCAATGGACATAAATGAAACGTTTCAGAATAATTTGTCATGGTCCAACGAAAGAATTATTAAATTTTGGTGACGATCCGGATTAAGTTGTGTAAGGATAATTTAAAAATATATATGGACGGGTGATTAAACTATATAAACGCAAGGTATTTTTTTCTAAAAGCGTGCAAAATTACCTTGATATGCATTAGAAATCTCCTCGATGAACTAAAAATGCACTGACCTACGCGCACAGGGCCTGCTTATATGATGCGCAATGGTCATGAGTCTCCATCACTTAATATTATTATTGTTAGAGCCGAAGGAGTATCCTAGGTAGAAGAAACTCTTTTTTCTTCTGTTATTAAAACAAAACAAATAAAGATACCTATGGCCAGATTGCAAGTGTCAGAGATCAAAACAATCATTTTCAGTATTTTATATACAAAATTTTCAGTTAAGGTAAATAGATGCATATTCTAGCATTTTCATAATCAAGTGGGTATATCAAGGTACATGAGGTCAAAGGTAAAAAAAAAATCTGCAAAGACGTAAGGTCAAAGGTCAGAAATGTTCTTTCCGGTCACTATTTCACAACACGTAGATTAGTACTCTATTACATTGACAAAAACTGTTGTATACCATTAAATATAGTGATGACGTGCCTATATATGGTCATCAGTGCCATATTTAGGCACAATCACTTTCACTTTTTTTTGTGAATACATTTTGAAAGTCTCTGAACAAAGCTTTGGAACTGTAAAGCTCGTGAATCTAAGGTATATGGAAATACCTGTGTTGAGCAATTATATATTTAGTCTATTTTTAACTAAAACACTAGAAATAAAGTGCTTACGTTGATATACAATATACAGTACTAGCCTTCAAATAAAAAGTAGAATAAGAGAAAACAAGTTTTAAAAATAATGGGCACAATAGATAATTTCGATTTTATTGACATTTAAGTTTGCTCGTAATTTGTTTAGGGATTTTGTTGTAAAAAATCAGTTGAAAATTCACCAAATGACCGATTCAATCCCGAAAAAAAAAATTGTGAAATGATCAACCAATAGAATTCAAATTCCCAAATTCCCACAGACATTGTTAGTGTAGGAGGCGCGTGTACACACAGGCAACTACGAACTGAGTTATGGTTGAAAAGAGTTAATTATGTAAACTTGTAATACTGTATTATTAAATAATATTTGCCTAGACCTTTATATTTGTGCGGTAGTGAATTTAAGAATTCATGTTGCAAAAACGTAATAGAGTAAATCAGCGAAACAAAATTCGATGTTGATAACTAAATATGCTGATTTTGAAAATGATCAAAGTTTTCTGAAAGGTTTCCCACGTTTTACTACAGCCAATAATATTCAAAATGAAATAGTCTGTGAAGTGAAGTGTTGATTTCCCGGTTGACTTTTGTTAGATTATCTTGTTACTATTAAAACCATTTACCTGTATCTTCATTAGGGTTCCTAATATCGTTTGTATGACAGCGCCCTCTTTAGTTTTCAATTCTGGTACTTGACAAATTCTGAATTTGTAATCGAAAGTAATGCCAAACCGGTGGAAATTAACAACATTAAATGATTTCGCTGCTATATTAATCCACGGAAGTCAATGTTTTGAAATATCCTATAAGCCCACAACTGCAAGCGGTACATATAAACAGGATATTAGTTTTATCGAGCTATTTTTGTGAATCGCAGTAAAGAATGAAATACAAAGATCAAATCAACTGCATTATCGACACTTTCCAAATAGTGATAAGAAAAGATGACAGATTTCATATAGGCCTACTTCAGCGTGACAATAAATTTACATCATTTTCTAATTGTGTTCTTTTTTTTTTTTAAATATATATATATAGTCCATACCCTTGACTGTACATGTTGTTACTCATGATTATGATATTGACAGAGTGATGTATGTTTGCTATGTGCAGAAAAAGAGCTACTGACAGACAAGCTATCGACGATGTAGGAATCTAGCCCGCCATAAGGAACAATAACGTCTTATATGGCGCTGGAGTTGTAAGAAAACTGATAACAATACAACATGAAGAAAGGTGTTTTATTGTGGGGTATTGTGAATCACAGGGGAATTAGCTCACAAAAGGAAGAAAGTAGGTCTTTAAATTATGCATCTGTTGGGGGACATTCTAACAAACAAATGACCGCCTACACTCAATACTCGGATCTATTTGAATGAAATTTTTCCATGGAGTTAAAAATAATTCTTTTCCAAAAATGATTTTTTTTTTTCTAATATCCATGTCCTACCCAAATGTAAATTGTAGGCAGATAATTCATCGGACATGTTAGCCAATCTTCTGCCTGCCCCTGCCGATTGAAGTAAAATTGTGACAAAGAAAGTTAATTACAATTTTGAAGTTCATTACATGTAGGGTAACAAAATTATTACACTTAGGACCTTTATTAGTTATTTAAGATCACTTATTACATCTGAGGCTTCAGCAATATACTTACAACATGCAAAGGTATTAGAGGAAGACGATAACTGTGACACAATTTCCAAAGAGACACATCAGGGACATTATATTAACGGGCCTGTATGTTGATTTTGTTTATTTGTCAAAAGCGTTTGACAATGTTAGTAGATCAGGTTTTTACTCCATCTTGAAGCTATTAGGCTGCCCAGATACACTACTGTCCTTGCTGATTGGATTTCACCAAAACATGAAGGCGACAGTACAATTTAATGGCAATAGATCTGAGGCGTTTGACATCAGTCGAGGTGTGAAGCAAGGTTGTGTCCTTGCGCCCACGCTCTTTGGTATCTTTCTTTCAGTTCCTCTGCAGCATGCCTTTCCAGAACCATCCGGCATCCTGTTGCTTACTCGAAGTAGAGGCTAGTCTCTTTAAACTATCCAGGCTTCGTGCAGAGACGAAGATCAAGCAAATTCTTGTCCATGAGCTTCTGTATGCGGATGATGCTGCTATTGTTGCCCACTCCAAGTCTGAACTACAAGAATCTTGCAGGTCCTTCTCAAAGGCTTGTTCAGATTATGGAATGATGATTAACGTCGGTAAAACAGTAGTTCTAGCCCAAGAAGTAGACGTAGAACCACCTAATATCCTTATTGATGGAAAATCCTTAGTTGTTAAAAATTTCACTTATCTCGGATCAACAATCACTGATACAAACTCATTAGATGCTGAGCTTGATACACGCATAAGTAAAGCAGCAACCACTTTTGGAAGATTGCGTATACTTGTAAGGAACAACCGGAATCTTACCACAAAACTGAAGACTCGCATCTACATTGCTTGTGTCTTAAGTGTTTTACTTTATTGCTCCGAATGTTGGGCCACATACCGTTATCAGGAGAAAAGATTAAACTCCTTTCATTTCCGTTGGTATATCTTGGCGTGACCGTGTACCAAACAGCTTAGTGCTAACGCTAACTGGAACAACTGACATTTTTACTATGCTTAGAAGACGGCGTTTGCGATGGATTGTCCATGTAGTTCGACAGGACGAAAGTCGCCTAAAAAAGAACATCCTTTACGGTGAACTAGCGAATTCACCTCGACCTCGTTGACGTCCAAAAAATCGTCATAAAGATGTCATTAAGCTTGACCTAACTGCTTTCGATATTCCTTCTGCCACATGGGAGACCATGGTGATCAACCGAGCTTTGTGGCGTTCTGCATTGACAAATGGTAGCCTATACTCATTTAATGCGTATGTTGCTTAATGTGGAAGACTACGCAGTCTTCGTCATCAGCAGAGATTCTAAATTTTCTTTTATAACTGATATATTTGTTTATTATTGTTTTTCTGTGTCTTTGGACCTAAACTCATCGTCTGCTTGACGGGAAA
>NW_022685653.1:0-948 GCF_011630105.1 Anneissia japonica
GGAAAAGATAAAAAGTAAGCTTTCAGGCTGATGTGCCAGATTTTTAAAATATTTTTTTCCATACTTGCTTATCGATGCATACAGGTATTAGGCGTTTCCATGCATCTAGGAGTACTACATAAATGATTTGCACCTCAGCTACACCCGCCTCAGGCCCAATATGGCTGCCAATGTTTTAAGGGATGTAGTACCAATAATAGATACCTGCAAATGACACTTTTGCCTGTCTCATATACATTGATAATCATGACACTCAATTAATAATATGACTTTCTATTGTCAAAAATAAATAACCATATAATACAATATAAAAGATATAGATAAGCAAGTATTAAACATTCTCACATAAAAGTGAGGAGGAGGAGGAGGAGGAGGATATACTGAAATGCCACACACTTAAGTTTTTGTTTTTTACGCATCTGGTTTATATTGTATGCCAAATTTATAATAAATAAATAAATACTGTACCAGTATTACTGTACCTGTTTCACTTGCAAAATATCTTTAATATTATTAAATGGTATTATAATCCCATTCAATAGTAATCCTTTTGAAGCAAATATGTGACCCAGATTTAGAAAAGAAATTGTGAGGATTAATTTTGAAATATGTAATGTGCGAAGTTGATAGTACAATATGAAAATGTGGCTCAATATATACAGGAACAACTATTTTAATATATGGCTTGTACAGTCTTGTGTAAAGTTATTCTATGAAACTGCTTATTTTTTTAATGTCTGGATTATGCCTATGTCTGCATGCTGATCAATTTGGTATTGGAATTTAAGAAAAAGCTTCAATTTTTTTGCTGTACACCATTTTTTGTTTAGTATTTTAAAATACAGTAGTTGAACTTGCCTATGTCATATCCAAAATGCCAATAAGAAATTGTTTGACCCTAACAAAATTTGACTTGCACTTACGGTAATGGAAAACACAACAATTCGG
>NW_022685654.1:0-869 GCF_011630105.1 Anneissia japonica
TTGCACGTTATAAATACTCGTTTTCTTTTGTTTGTTTCTCATTCAACATGATCGTTTCGAAAGATAATGATGATGTTATCGAAAGATTAAATTTTGCCACTCGTCTCTAAAAAAGAATGTACGCGCAGTTCCAAGCATGCATTTTGAAAAAGAGATACGACAAAGCCACCCGCGATGTATACCGTAACATTTCGCGAATGGACCTGGCGCACATCAGATTGGAGAAGACCATAGCCGGGTGTGAAAACGAGAAGGAGGTCAACGTTTTATTCGATATGTTTTTCGACGAGCAACGCGTCTGCGCTCGGAACGTCCGAGAGGTGCTCGGTGTAAGCCGGAGCGGGGTACCGGAGACCGAGAAGTGCATTCTGTGTTCCGATGCTTCGGTCGGTGTCGTCGTACAACCCTGTCTTCACAGATTCGCGTGCGAGATTTGCTCTTACCGAACGAGTCGTTGTCTAAAGTGCGGTACACAGATTCGCAAGCGAATCACCGATTTCGATTTCGAATGACGTGTGCGTGATAAAAAAAAAGTCGCTTAACAGTCATATATTTTCGCATTTGACTCGAAACGTACTTCATCTATCGGACATGTTGGATTTGGAAAGTACGTTGGAGGTTTACAGCGAATTTGTACTTCGTCGTGCGGAAGAACTGAAAGAAAAGTTAAGCGAATGCCGTCTTGTATCGGACGACGACGACGTTGCGCAACTGCGTCGTGACTTTGCGGTCATGTCGATGAAATCAGCACGTGTCGCCAGATCCTTGGTGAGGATGAAAACTTGGGTGAAGAAGACCGGAACAGAGGACGACCGAATGATGATGATGCAATACGAAAAAGCTATGGCGAACGTCGACGAATTGCGTGA
>NW_022685655.1:0-506 GCF_011630105.1 Anneissia japonica
TAACATAGGTAAGCGCGTGTGTTCAAAGTAAGAAAAATATGGAGACGATGGTAAATGAAAATACAGACATCGAAGGTGGACTTAAGGAACACAAAAATATTTATTTATAAGTTTCATGTATATTTCGGTTGTTCCTACAACCTTCTTTAGCGTGTAAGTGAAGACATAATCAAATAGCTTAGACAGATCATCTTGTCACATTAACATAATAATAAAGGGTGTATATCTAAAATAGCAAATAGTTTATACATGGCACTGTTGATGTCTATAATAGTATTTAATGAAAGTAGAGAACTAAACATAGTGGCCCATACAAAATGAATGAAATACACAGAAAAAATTGAACTGTATAGTTAGTCCAATCTCAGAACTATAAGTGATAAATAAAAAATTAATACAAAGTTACAAAATGAAGTGAAATAAGCAAAACTAGGTATCAAGTAGCACAATCTTAGGATGTTAAATACAAGATAAATAATTTAATAATCTGGTGGTACAGTCTAGGG
>NW_022685656.1:0-1159 GCF_011630105.1 Anneissia japonica
TCAATTGTGATCAGTTCTTAATTACGTATTTTGGGCCAATTTTGTTATAATACATAAGAGGTAAACACTTCCATTTGGAATTATCCTTATTAAACAAACGTTTAAGCCAAGCAATGTGTAATGATTTGACTTGAGATCTAAAGTCTGGGGCTTTTAAACCACCATGTTCATAATCATTGATTAAAATTAGAATCTTTATTTTCTCAATTTTTTTTATCCCAAAGAAATTCATAAATGATACTCTCAACATCTTTTATAAGACTCGGGTGTGTGTCAATGATACTAGCATTATAGACGAGTTTTGATAGTACGGTCCAAGCGATTTTAAAATTGTGATTTTACCAAAAAAGATTATAAGTTTCTTTTTCTCCATGAGTTTAGAGTATGCTTAAAGGAATCAATTTTTGTCAGACCAGTTTCTTTCAAAACATAGCGTTTTATCGTGGCCAACATACTTTCCAAGCACCTTAAAAACATCATGTACCCATCAAATACTAAGTAGATTGTCTTTAATTTAGAATGTCCTAACAACATTGCGTTTGTTTTTTCTCTGTTCAAAATCAGCCCAGAGAACATTCCAAATTCTTCAATCTTATCAATACACTTGTTAATACTATTTTCATCTTTTACAAACAAAACGGTAACGTCGGCCAACTGTGCAATCTTTAATTCTATAGCATTGTTTTCTTCTGTATTTTGTAACATAATACCATTAAGAGATTTGTCATTTTTTAAATTTCATTAGCCATAACTTCGGCAACCATTATGAATAACAGAGAAGACAGAGGACACCTAATTGTCTGATACCTCTGTCCATTTTGAAGCTCTTTGAGAGCCAACCATTGTTTGTAATAATACATTCTGTATCATTGTATAACACTTTAACTCAGTTAATAAAAGAAGGGCCAAAGTTGAAAAAGTGGAGCGTTTCGATTAAAAAATTCCTATTCACAGTATCGAACGCTTTTCTAAAATCAAGGCTTAACAACGTACACAGGCCTAGTGACAATAGCAAGTATCATAGGGATTATGTTCTAATAAATTTTGCTGAACAATATGCAGATTTAAGAAACATTGATAACCATAAAGACTCAATGGAAAAATATAACAAACATACATTATCCATGCTTTTGTTATGGTGTCTGGGTTGTAATCAAAT
>NW_022685657.1:0-661 GCF_011630105.1 Anneissia japonica
CAACGCTTCCCTCTTCAAGAGATCTTTACAAGAGGAAAACTGATCAGTAGCCGGACGGCAGTCAGAGACACGTTTCATAATGCAGCAGATACTAAACTCATCCGAATATCTGTGAAATACAAGACCGAATAAAACCAATGTATCAAAATGGGTATTTATTATGATACTATTGCACAAATTATATATCGTCATCATTATTTCTGTATTATTAGTAGTATATCTGATTGTGTTAACATTGTAGGAGGCGATAACATTATTACCTAGTAAGTGTGAATATACCAAATAACTTACAAAGTTTTAAGGGAAATAAGTCCATTAAACGTATCAGGATCGTAGGTCGTTAACTCGTTGACTTGCAAGTATCTACCGATAATTAAATCAATTACAAACTTTAAAAATAAGTGTTGAAAATTGTCATTACTTTGTAAATAATTTGTAAATCAATTACTTTGTAAAAAATGGCCAATAGGCGGGCCACGCCCATCTTTGCGAATCCCCACCGAATATTGGTACAAAAATAGCATACATTCAATCAATAAATGTTTTTATCAAACTTAAATTTGATTTAGCTTTAGTTTAATGTAACATTCAATAGATTTGAAGAATATAAAGAATTTTCTACAGGCATAGGCGTAGATCCCGGGGGGATGGGGGATATATT
>NW_022685658.1:0-1031 GCF_011630105.1 Anneissia japonica
GTGTAGCATAGCTCGCAACGAATGTAGTCCTGTAAATAAATGAATAAAGAAATTGTGTAAAAAAATCAGCGGTGTAGCGGAGGGGGTATATATATTCCCGGTGTGAGTATGTACTGATTGTGTTTGTTTTTTAATGTATATATGGTTTAACTGATTGTTCTTGTGTTGTTGACAGTGTTTTAATTAATTGTAGAAATCCCGATTCCCTTTTATTTAAACACGAATATGCCCGTACTCTTGCGTTTAGAAATTCCCCTGTTATAATACCATAAAAATAAAAAAATTAAAAATATGTTTCTATGTTTTTCCTGTTTCTACAGAATAACGAAAACTGCGACATTTAGTATTGTTACACAGATTTTAGTGACCTAGTTGGCGTTCCATAGAAAAGATATTAGGACGTCATTTCCTAATACGTAACGCCTATCTTCACAATGATTAATGGACTGGTTGCGATCCGCCCACCTCAAATTTGGCTAATAGAAGAATAGGGTATTCACTAGTGCTAAGAGTATGATACGTCAATGGTGTCCAAAATCCAAATACAGTCCTTGTAATTGTACCTTGAGTCTAGAGTAAGATAGGACCTGCAATACAATTGGCGAGCGATAAATTTCTGTTTTATAAAATTCATTATGAAATTAATCTGTAAGAGTGCCTTGGAGAGGCCGGCCAATACCAGCACGCCTGTGTTGACCAACTTCTCCAAGGCTCTTAATATGGTGGCCTTTGAGAAACTTTTGAAAATGAATGTCCCACCTGAAATAGTTCAGTGGATAGTCAGTGTTATCTCCCAAAGGACTCAGCGTGTTATTTACAAGGGTCTGAATGGGCTACCCTCATAGGTGGTGTTCCCCAGGGATCTTTATTAGCAGTGTTAATTTTTTTAATTTATGTCAATGACTCTTTACAGAATGTCGAGACTTTGGGGGCTGATGCCTGGAAGTATGTTGATGACCAAACAATAGGTGAAACAACTAAATTTGGTCAAACTGGTAATTTACAAGCAGTACTCGACACCCTTTACAGCT
>NW_022685659.1:0-633 GCF_011630105.1 Anneissia japonica
CGGCCGCGATTGAGCTTAAGTGGCGCTTAGCTAAAGAAATCAGGCTTGGTGCGGCGCTTATCCGAGAGTGGCGCTTGTTCGAGCATATACGTTATAATTTTTTCCTTTCCCCAGTCAACAAGTACAACTCTACAATTACAAGAATTACCATATAAGATACGATGCATAGGGACCGCGGTGCCTACTGCCTTAACGTTAGACTCTTCTGTTCCCAACGTTTGTTTTTAACCAGCAGACTTATCCTAGGTCTCAATAAATTTCACATCGTTCGAAATATTGCAGTTGTACTGCCTGGCATATTCTAACCACAACTTTTACACGCTCGTGAATGTCAAAATAACGTTTTGTGTCACCTAATGAATTTGATCATAGAAAAGATTCTTCCATAATTATCATGGAAGAATTTCATCTGGTTCTTTGTATATAAGGTCCATAATTAGCCTATGTTGATGTAGAGTTTTGCACTTCATGCAGAGACATGGACGAAGAAAGGTTGATTGAAGAGGTGAAGCGAATGTGGTCCTGGAGAAAGATGCAGTAATGACCTGAAACCATAGAGCTATTAAACTACTAGAGTGCTGACAAGATGGCGGAGCAATGCAGAGTTGTGTATGTGTACCATCCAAGATGGCT
>NW_022685660.1:0-648 GCF_011630105.1 Anneissia japonica
AGTATAAAAATTACATGAACATAAATAGGAACACAATATTTTAACCAACACTACCACGTAAAACCCATTTAAAAGCAAAATTACGTACAATACTTCAACAGAAAAAAAAAAGAAAAAAGAAAACACTTACAAGTAAATAGCTTTTATAAGTGACAGCCATGTAAAAGTTAAATCCATAGAGCAAAACCTAGTCAAATTTAAAAACATGTAAAACATGAATTCAAAATCACATTAAGAATAATTAAAGAAAAAATTAAGCTTTATGTTAAGCAAGCACAATTTTAATTAAATAAAGTGTTAAAATTCAGCGACGAAAAAAATAGCCAGAAGAAAAATCAATGTAAGTTAAAAGTAAAAGAAATTAGAATTAGAAAAAAATAAATAAAATGTACGAAACGTTAAAAAATCTACGAAGCAGTTACTCCCAAAATACTCAAAACAAGTTAAAATTGTAAAATTTCAAAAGTTCAAAACCACAATGTTATGATATGTATTAAAAATTAAAATAGAACAAATAATGCAAAATAATTTAAAGAAGGTATAAATACAAAAATCCCATACACATATATAATTATACAGCCGTAAAAAAAATCAGAAAACTTTAAAGGAAGGATATATTCAAGTTGATATATGTAGAATATTGCAATA
>NW_022685661.1:0-680 GCF_011630105.1 Anneissia japonica
ATATCCCTGATTAACGGTGTGTTGATGCATTTTGTACATATAAACAATTTCTAAATACAAGGTAAATGCACTCTTGCTCCGTAAATTTGAATAAACTGTAAGCCAGTACAGTAGCTGATGAAACCACAGCTGACACTGACAGTAGGTTAGCAGCATTGGGACCATGTGTTTCACTGTGCTGTGAAAGCCTACCTTACATTCCTCCCTTCTTCTTCTTACCTTTTGAATTCAATGGGCCTAGGCCTACATCACTCCCTTTATTTAACATTTTAAAACACAATTTTCTATTGTTTTTCTATTTATATTTCCTTTGTTACTTGTGTTATGTATTGAGGGTCCCTAATGATCAGCTCTGGCTGGGTGGACCACCCTCGTAAAATATTGTTGAAATAAAATAAATAAATACATAAAATAAACAATTTATTATTTGTATTGCATGGATACTCATGATGACATAAATTTTATGTGTTATCTATTACTAAATACGTACCAGCAATTCACAAAGATGATTCATGTCTAAGATCTAGGCTAGGCCTAGAGGGCTACAGAAGCAGTGTGAAATTGGCCTCATCATCCTACAAAACAACTCATACTTTTCTGATTACTGATAATTATTGTGAAAACTAAGAAAAATTGTATTTCATTCATACATACAACGCTGCCAAACTTGTTCGCAACCG
>NW_022685662.1:0-565 GCF_011630105.1 Anneissia japonica
CGGGCGTTGTGCGTCGACAGCTCCACGTTGAAGATGCGGACGTGGGTTGCCGGAACGTGAGCGATTAACAGCTGGTCGAAGCACTTCGCCGATGCAAGACCGACCTCGTGAGCGTGACTCCTGAACGCGGAGATCACGCGAACGCGGGCGTCCGCATCGTTACCGAGTCGGTTGACGATCGCGGATTCCATGAACGGGTACGGATCGTACCCGACCCTCTCGCCGGACGCGGCCGCCCGCACCGCGTTTTTTCCTTTCGTCTCGAAGTCCGGAACTCGGTGAGGCCACTACAGCCGGCCGTTGGATCTCAAGGTCGACACTGTCTGGAACGTCACGAGGGCGTCGTAACAGTACCCGACATCGTCTCCGTTGCAGGCGGCGATCCGGTGGTCGTAATATTCGCGTTCGATGGCGTTAGGATCCAGAAAGAATTGCAACAGATCCAACGTCATGACCTCACTGGAATCTTACGTCCGCTGGAGAAGGTTTCGAACGTTCGTCGAAGGTTTCTCCGACGCTTGCGATCGCGACGAGAATGTGGTCCGGCGGGAGGACGTTCGTCGTT
>NW_022685664.1:0-976 GCF_011630105.1 Anneissia japonica
ATTCATCCATGTACAGTAATGCAATGCATGCATTTGACTGGAAGATTGAATAATACCACAATGAAATCATTATCATTCGATTAAATAACAGCAAAAGTCTCCATGGTCCAATTTTAATGTTACTTTAATGTTCTTTTACTGTCTTAAAATATTTTTTTATATTATTGTCTCAATGTCTCTTAATAGTGGTAGAATAAGTAGTGTTTTTTATTCTGGGTGATACATCATGGCTAAACTGGTTGGCAGCCAAAAACAGATGGCACACTTTGCTTATTTTTTTTATGATGAATTTTAATTGTAAATCACATGAAATTCAGTGTTAATTGTACTGCAATTTGTGATCAAATAAAATTAAATGAAAAAATAACCACACCCAACCACCTACCCACCCCCATCCATCTTTCTCCACAATCCATGTAAGGTAAATACACATGACCCCGACGATTCCACTTTCCGATGATTGATAAGCCTGTCACACAGCTACCCAAACAGAATAATTAATAGTAAAATTGTGCATGAGCTACCCCTCAACAGTAGCACATGAGCACATTTTATAACGGTGCAACAATCTTGCCTTGTACAGTTTGCAAACTTTGCTGAAACTTGAATGGTTTTCAAATTGTACAAAAAAATATGGGTGGCCATTAGGGCCAAAATAGACAAACATTGGCGTACGAACAATCCCACTCTCACGCAGTAAGGAAAATAAAAATTGCCGAAAGGACAATACAAATTCTCGTAAGGACAAGAGAATCACTCGCCGTATGAACAAGACAATTCGCCGTACAGACAAGACAATTCGCCGTAAGGACAAGAGTCATTAAAAGACACCTCAGAAGTCGGGAAAGCTCATTTCCTGCCATCAAGTGATCAAAATTTTCCTGGGGGAAAACCTCCGGACCCCCTTCCTTTTTGGGGTTAGCAATTCATGGGAAAAAAGAATACGTACTGTAAGCAACTCAATTCTTTTTTTTAT
>NW_022685665.1:0-679 GCF_011630105.1 Anneissia japonica
AAATTTGGAGTTAATGTTAATTTGAAGAAATCTAAGATAATTGTGTTTAGAAACGGGGGAATTCTGAGATCATATGAAAGATGGACATACCGGGGTAATTTAATTGAAGTCGTTCCATATTTTAAATATTTAGGTATTGTTTTTTCATCTCGTGGTATTTGGTCTATGGCACAAAAAACTCTGGCTGAACAAGCGTCGAAATCTGTATGCAATTATGGCAAATACAAAGTCTATGGGTAATTTACCAATTAACATTTACTTTAAAATTTTTGACATTAAACTAAAATCAATTCTAGACTATGGGAGTGAAGTCTGGGGCTACATAATGGGCGAAGATATTGAAAAAAATAATCCATGTTAAATTTTGTAAATTTGTATTAGGACAAAAAAGAAATTCAGAGAGTGCAGCGATTAGAGGTGAACTGGGCCGACATACAATTAGATCTAAAAGATTGACAAGAATCATTAAATATTGGTTGAGAATTATTACATTGGATAGAGAGAGGCTGGTATATAATGCATATGTCGAACAGTTAAGATTTATAGATAATGACAGTGATTGTTGGGCAAGTTGCATTAGGTCTCTTCTGTTTCACTATGGATATGGGGAAGTGTGGATGAACCAAGGGGTGGGTGATGAAACGGCTTTCATTTATAATTTTAACGAACGATGCCAAGA
>NW_022685666.1:0-1483 GCF_011630105.1 Anneissia japonica
TAAAAAGGCAAAATACTGAAAAACAACAATGCTGTGCTAAACAATGGCTGGATCTTGGTAGAGATACAAAAATGATAAGCAACAGCTAAAAAGTAAATGTAAGTAAACAGCCAGAAATAGAACCAGAGATTTCGGACTATACTAGTCCTTCCTCAGTGGCGAGTGAGTAAGGGTTAAAAAAAAAAAGCCCGATAGTATATAGTGAGAATTTCATGCAAGTATGATTAGAACAATAGGCTAGGTGGGAATAGAATAAACAGCTTAAACAAGTAAACAGGAAGGCCAAAACTAAACTTTAGAGGCATGCCTCAATAAGTAAGCCAAATGATTTATCCAGAATAAATTGGAATGCCAGAGGTTTAATTTAGTGTACTGGGAGAACGTTCCAAATATTGAGTCCAAATGGTGTGGTGGTTTTAAGTAAAAGTTCCCAGTAATTCTCTTTATCTTTGCGATTTTTGTCGCTCCAATTGGCATTACGGTCAATTGCAAACACTCTGAAATTTTAAAATTGAATGACCAGCTAAATTAAAATGTTCGGCTACTGGTTGATCAAGCTTAGATGTTCTGATAGCTGATCTATGTTGTGTCATTCTAATACGGAGTGTTTTTTGTTTCTCCGACATATTGTTTACCACAAATATTACAATATATGAGATAAATGACATTTTTGGTGAGGCAATTAATTGATTGCCTTATCCAAAATATGTGGTTTGTTTGGTTGCTATTGAATGATTGTGTAGAATCAAGCAAGGAGCATGTTTTGCATGATGAACCACAAAGATGACTACCCAAAGTATGGCCGTCGCAATAGTTAATTTGCCTCTTGAATTTAGATCGTACTAATATATCACGAAGGTTAGGTGGTCTGCGATAGGCTATGAACGGTGTGTCCGGAAAAACAGACCTAAGACGTTATGTGGTCTGTAGAATGGGCATATGTTTCTGAATTATAGCCCTTAGTGGTAGTAACCTAGGGTGATAGGTAGTGACCAATGGCACTCCGGTCGATCGCTGACATGGTTTGTACGTCAGTATTTGAGCACGAGGTATGTCCTTTGCTTTTTTACAGTGGGTTTACGGAAGAGATCAGTTTTGAGTGTACCATTTTCCATGGTCACGGTGATGTCCAGAAAATCTACACTGCTTGTTGATTTGTTAGCAGTGAATTTGATTGTGGGATGAGCCGAATTAATGTTTAATAGGAACGTATCCAAACTATCTTCATCATGGGTCCAGATCATGAAGATATCATCAATGTAACGAAACCAAACGTCTGGTTTCTTAGGCTATAGGGACAGGAAATTGGCCTCAAATTGTCCCATAAATAAGTTAGCAAAAGATGGAGCCATTTTAGTGCCCATCGCTGTGCTATGAATTTGAAGGTAATGACCGTTGCCGAAAACAAGGTTATTATTGGTCAGAATCAGCATAAGTTCACGTGATGTGATTTCGATGGGGTTTTGCCCCGAATTTGTTTGTA
>NW_022685667.1:0-652 GCF_011630105.1 Anneissia japonica
TTTTGTATTTATAATATTCAAAATCTCATAAAAATAATCTCACAGGATTTCTTATTGTATACCCTTGTACAGTATGTGTTTATTTAAATTAAAAATGATGAAAAAATTGTGGGTTACCCCCAAAAAAGTTTAAAAAAAAGTGGTGACATGGTCAGATAATTATGGTCATAAATAGGTCATTTAAGCTCAATATTATATGACATCTTAATAATACATCTTCTCAGATTCTTATAAATAATCAGAACGGTGGCAAGATTCTACTAATGAAATACCTTATATACAGTATGTATATAAGTATACAGACTATGCTATATATGAATTAAAATACTTTGCTGTGTAGTAGTATATAAATACAATACTAGTTAAAAGACAGACAATATAAATATACTATATATGCGCCTAAATATGATGTCATGTAGACGTTTAGCCCTCATAGTCAGCTAATTGAAAATTAATTTAAAAATTGTTAATCCGTCATAAAAAATATATATTATAATGTCAACTGAATATATATATATATGTATGTATATATATATATATATATATACATATATATGTATATATATATATATATAAACATTGTCAACAGGTAAATGATAAAAGCAATGCTTATTGTTATTTGTTTATATATAGGTTTATATATACATGTATA
>NW_022685668.1:0-535 GCF_011630105.1 Anneissia japonica
ATTGAGAGACGACAATCTCGTAAGGAGCGTCGTTGACGAACTGGAGGAATTCCGGTCGCAACTGCTTCCTTTCGGGACCCCGACGGGAGACGACCCACCGAGACAGGACTGCTGTCATTACGAAGCGAACGTCTCGGCAATCTTGCTGAACGTCCTCTGCAAGTTCCCTTCCCCACGTATTATGACGGGTTCGTCGATAGCGTTGGACACGCCGACTAAAAGCGTGGAAGCGACCGAGAGATGTCGGTACGATCTTTCGGAAGCCAGCTATCGAAACCTGCTTCGGTTAGAAGAGAGGGTTCCAAGCCGGTCGCGTCCAGACAAGCGTCCGTCGACGTCCGACGATCGAGGAGATTCCGGAGCCGCCGACGAGCTCTACGATGCTTTGGAACGGTACGACGACGGAGAAGAAGAGAATGCCTTCGTCACGCCACCGACGACTACGGAGGAGTTGGAGGTCGCGACGTTACCCGCGGAGCGTGCACCGCAGCAACGGGAGCAACAGTATGCGGAATCCGTGTTGGATTCCGAAGCC
>NW_022685668.1:608-2048 GCF_011630105.1 Anneissia japonica
AGGCCCTCCATCCAATCTCCCGTACGACTTCAATTCGCAGGACTATCGCGACATGGAAGAAATAATCGAAAGAGAAGCTGCCAACGAGGACGACGACGCCGGCGACGACGGCGGGGCAGCGACGCCGACGGGAGATCTTCCACATTACGCGGACGAGGAAAGTTCGCTATTGACGCCAAACGTGAGGTGGGTGGACGCGAACTGGAAGCAGTACACTTCTGGATTCCTTCGGGAAAACGAAAACGACGATCTGGAGTGGGATCCGTCTCAAGACCTGTCTCTTATACACATCTAGATGTGTATAAGAGACAGGTCTTCGACGCCGGCGACTCCCAAGTCCGTCCCGCTGGAAGATCTCGATGCTCACCGTCGAGAATCGGCGAAGGAGAACGAACGTACGTTGGAACTGGGCAACCAGAAGCTGAACGAGGTGCAGGACAAACTTGCGGAAAAGGAACGAAAACTCACAGAAGCCAGAGTCGTCATACAGAAATTAAAAGACGAAATACACGAGGCGAAGATGTCCGCGTTGAGAGAATCGTCCGACGTTCGCAGCATCGCGGAGGAAGAGGTCGAACGTCTCAAGACCGAACTCGCTTCCAAGACGGATGCACTGAAGGAAAGGGATCTGGACGTTGTTCGCTTGGAATCGGATCTGAAAGCCGCGAGGAGAAAGTCGAAGCAGCCGCCACCTGAAGAGAGCGGACTCGAGCTGCAGCAAAAGCTGCAGGAAGCCGTCCGCAAACTGAAAGACCGAGAGAGATCTCACGCCGACATGGAAGAGGAGTTGGAAGAGAAAGACGACAAAATCAGCGCGCTGAAAAAAGAGTCGACGCTCGCCAAGACCGCGATGTCCATGTACGAAAAGCGGGTGGACGTCTTGGAAGAAAACCTGAAAACGGCTTGCAAGCGATACGACGAGGAAGTGAAAAACAGACGGATTGTGGAGGCGGCCGCGAAAAAGGCAGACGAGCACGCGCAATCCATGGCCGACAAGAACGTCGAATTGCAGCGAGAACTGTTAAGAAGGCAAACCGAAGAGTCGTTGTACGAAATGGAAGTGAGCATCGGAGAGAAGGAGGAGTTGCGGCGAGCGCAATCCGATCTGGAGGAGGAACGGAAGACGGTTATGCGATTGAAGAGTGCGACTGAGGACCTGAAAAAGGACCAAACGCGTCATTCGGAGGTTCTTCGAGAGAACAGGAACCTGAAGGAGGAGGTGGAAGCAAACGCCAGGAGGATCGAAAGTATCGACGACGAACTTCGCTCGTCGAAACGGACGCTCGGCGACAGAGACAGACTGGTTTCGGACAAAGATCGAGCGACGTCCAACCTGAAGAAGGAAATCGCCACTCTCAGAGACGAACTTCGTGCCGAAAAGGACAAGGTGGCAACAGCCGTGAAGGAACGCAGCGACGACGACGCCCGAAGTTCAGTGAC
>NW_022685668.1:2420-4330 GCF_011630105.1 Anneissia japonica
CCCGAAAGGAGTCTTCGCTGATCAAGGATGTCGAAAAATTAACCGCCCTGAAGGATGAGAACGAGAAGGAGAGTAGGAGGATGGAAAAGCAGCTTTCCGATAAAGATCGCACGGCTATCGACTTGCGGAACGAGATCGACACCCTGGAAGAGAAAATGAAACAAAACGGAAGTAAGACGGAGGATCAAATGACGGCCTACAAAGAAGAGATTGAAAGAAACGTGAAGAGGATGAAAGAGTTGGACGCTACGATCGCGAAGAAGATTCGAGAGGCGGCCGGTCTCGAAGACGAGATCACCGTCCTCAAAGAAGGAAAGGAACGTGACGGACGGAAGATAAAAGGATTGGGGGTGCAGCTCGCTAACAAAAGACGCGAGGCGACCGCTCTCAAAGACGAAATAGCCGCATTGCAAACGGACCTCTCGAAAGCGCGCGAAGAATGCGCGGACGACCGGAGTGCCGAACTTTCCATCCTTCTAGAAAAGACGAAAGACGAACTGCGACGGACGTCCCGCGATCTGGCGGCCGCCAAGGAAGCCGGATCAGGCTGAAGGCGAACCACGAAAACATCGAGAAGGAGATCCCGCAGTGGAAGCAAAGGGTCGAAGAATTGAAGAAGGCACGAGACGAATCTCACGAATCCCACGTCAAGGAACTCGGATCGCTTCTAGACGATCTCGAGAGGGAGAAATCGGACGCTGAAACGAAACTTGCAACGGCGAAGGCGAGCCACTCGGACGAGATCGAAAATCTTCGAACGCAGATATCTTTTCTCAAAGAAAAGGAATCGAAACTGAGAAGAGACACAGGTAAGTTGCATGCGGCCCTAAAGGAACGGGAAGAGAAGCATCTCGATCAGATAGCTAAACTGGAATCCGATAAGATTTCGCGATCGGCCGAAGCGGAAGAGGCTCTTGACGAGTGCGCGTCCCTCTCGGAGAAACTGAAGCTCGCGACCGATTCCGAACGTCGGTCGAAGGAGGACCTTCATTGGTGGCAAGCCGAGAAGAGGTCGTGGCAAGCGACGGCCGAACGACGTTCGGCAGATCTCGACAAGCTTCGCGACCTGCTGAATACGTCCGAGAGAGAACGCGCAAATCTTGAGTCCCAACTTTCGAACGTTGACAAGAATGTAACGGATTCGAAAGAAACGGATTCGTTGAAGCGGGAGCTGGAAAGACATCGACAGGAGATCCGACAACTCGAACGACTTCTGAGCAACGAAAAGAGGGAGAAGTCGGGTGAATCCAACGATATAATGATTTCGGAACTAAGTAACGAACTCAAAACGGTCATCGACGCGCGCGATAGACTGGTGAAAGAGAACACCGAAATGGAAAAGAGGCTATCGGAATCGGACAAAAGTCTGTCGATTTTGTACGACGAATCGATGAAAAAGGTTGTCCACCTCGAAGAATCGGTGTTTTCGAAGAACAAGGAAGCGGACGAATTGAGATCAGATTTGACGAAAACGAAGATGGAGATGGACGAGATCAAAAGACAACTCAACTTTGCCAATAACCAAGTGGCGGAGGCGTATTCCGAAGTGACTCGTATCGTCGAGAACTCGGAAGACGGACGATCGCACGAGGAATGTCGAGAACTTCTCACACGACGCCTCGATGAAGTGGAACGTTCGTTGGAAAAGGAAAGGATGAAGGCGGCCGATTGTGCGCAAATGAACAAAGAATTAATTCGACATATATCCTATCTGACGAACGAAATAGAAACAGTAAATTACGGCCAAAGTGTCGAGGTAAGCAAATTGCGCCGATTACTGAACGATTGCAGAGGCGAAGGGTCTCAACGACAACGTCGGGAACCTCCCGGTCGCCGTAACGTCGGTCCCAGCTACAACGTCGTCGAAGACGCATGTTCCGGAAGTTCTGCGTGCAAATCCGAAGAGGAAG
>NW_022685668.1:4349-5272 GCF_011630105.1 Anneissia japonica
GGACGACGACGTTAGCGAAGACGTCCTCGTCGGCAACTCCGAAGAGAACGAAAACCCCCGTCCCATCCCGTTCGTCGTGGACTACCGACCGAGCTCCACCGCCTACGGAGGGTTGATCGGAAAGGACGAATGTTCGTTTCATCAGCTTCTGAACCAAGCAAGACGGTTCGTCGAGTCCGAGGACGAAGTACCGGAGGCGGCGAAGAGGTTGTCCAACAGGTACGGTTCGACGGCTTTCGCGCCGACCGTGGTTTACGCTGATCCGCCCACGCCGGCCACCAGATCTCTCGCGAGGTTGATAGCGTTCATGGGAAAGATTCCCGGCGTGACGCTGCTGAAACCGAGCGAATGCACAGTTCCCATCTGCTTTCTTTCGAGCAACGACCACGCCGGGTTCGCTGGAAGGGGAGACACGCGCTACGTGCTTTTCGAAGACGACGCCGAAAGCATAAAGTGGACGGACACGGATACGCTCGTCCAGTTGGCCGAGAGGATACTGGATCGCAATCTCGGACACGATCCCGGCGCGGTGATTGTGGAAGATGTTCGACGACATTGACGACCCGGCAACCAGTTCCGACAACTTCCTGCTTCTCATAAGCATCCTGCTTGCCGACATCGTACCTAACTGCGAAGAACGCGAGAGGGAGAGACGCGAACTCGTCACTTCCGTTTTCTGAATGTCTTTCGAAATTTGGAGGAATCTCGAAGTGCGCGTGCGAAGGAGATGGTCGAGGTGGGCGCGAGGGAGGAGGGCGATCGACGCCGACCGCCGTCTAGAATTATTCGAGGGATGTGAGCAGGAGGAGGATGACGACCACGACGAAGACGATTCGTTGCAGGAGTTGTCTGTGGATCTGCAACGACGGTTGGAAGCTGCGTGCGGAAGCGGCACAGACGACGACGTCGTTCCCTTCTACGCA
>NW_022685668.1:5391-6004 GCF_011630105.1 Anneissia japonica
TGATATCGAGGCGCCTGTCGGCACTCTGGAGGTTCGTGGTCGTCGTGGGCACCTTACCGGCGTTGCCCATCGGTTGTTGTCCGAACGTCGGATACCGGTGTTTCGTATGCAGGAAGGAGCAGACGGACAAGGAGTGCCACCATCTCGTCACGACGATCGCGAACGAAGGTACGGAAGACGAGGAGGATATCTGCCGCGGTGCGCCTCCGGTATTCCCGCGTCTCGACTCTCGCCAGTCGACGAGACCGGAAGTCGCCGAGAAGGACGAGTTCGAGATCGCGAGGCGCGTCGACAGGCGTGCGAGATCGGCCGCCGACAAGCTGAGGGTGGAGATCGAAAAGGAGATAAGGTACGCAGAAGCGTGCGTCCGATACGCCTCCCTTCCAAAGACCGTGAGTCTCGGTTGCATAGCGCACGTCGCGAAGCTCGTCTCGTTCGAAAAGCGCAGACGGCAGCTGGCGAACGAGGAACGAGAGACGTTCGACCACAGGGATCTGGAAAGGTGGTCCCAAAATCTGCTGGAGTCGATGTTGGCCAATCCGGACAGTCGCGATCAGAGACGGGCCGCGATGGCCTCGTTCTTCCGTTTGGTGGTCGATCCGACATCGGTGGT
>NW_022685669.1:0-309 GCF_011630105.1 Anneissia japonica
TTATATAGGCCTATATATATACATACATATATGCATTATAATATATATACATACTTATATATTATTTATATATATACATATACATACTTATATATACGTATATATAGTTATATATACACACTTTTATATATACATATATACACATACATATATACTGATATAGGCCTATATATACTTATATATATATACACTTATATTCTTATATACTTATATATAATGTACACTTATATATAAGTATATATACACACATAAACATATATATATACATACATATGTATATATATACGTATATGTATATATATATATCAA
>NW_022685669.1:373-830 GCF_011630105.1 Anneissia japonica
TATATGAATATATATATATATACGTATATGTGTATATATATATATACGTATATATATACATATATGTATATACATTATAACATATGTACATACTTTTATAGATATGTATATATATATACTTATATATGTATATATATAAGTATGTATATATGTTATAATGTATATATGTATGTGTATATATATATTATATATATATACATACATATATATGCATTATAACATATACATACTTATGTATATATACACACATATATATATATATACACACATATATACATACATAATATATAGACATATATACATATATATATACATAATATACATACTTATATATCTACATATATACACATATATATACACACATATATATACATACTTATATATACATATATATATATATATGCATACACATATATATATATATATACATATATACATACTTATATATATACATATA
>NW_022685670.1:0-535 GCF_011630105.1 Anneissia japonica
AATTCGTTTCCTATCAGGAGGTCACGGAACTTTTCTGTTATAGCCCACTTTAAGGCAAGAAACTCAAGCTTCATGCTGCTATAATTAGACATGTTCTGTTCGGACTTTCTCAGTGCTCTGCTCGCATAAGCTAGTACCTTCCTCTTACCGTCTTGTTCCTGGGAAATAACAGCTCCCAATCCCTTACTACTGGCATCAACTTCTAGCACGTATGGTTTGGTGAAGTCCGGAAAGCCTAGGATGGGTGATGATGTTAGCTTCTTCTTTAAAGTATTTACAGCTTCTACACAAGCATCTGTCCACCTTTCTGAAAATGGCCTGGTAGGATTGCATTTTCGTTTGTCTTTGGTTTTCTTGTTTGTAGCCCCTAGAACTGCATGCAAAGGTGAAGCGATCTTCGCATAGCCTGGTACAAATCGACGGTAGTATCCACACAATCCAAGAAAAGAACGAACTTCTGTCTCGGTGGCTGGCATCTTCCAATTTACTACCGCTTCAATCTTCTCTGGATCTGGGGACACACCATCGGAAGAAA
>NW_022685671.1:0-1411 GCF_011630105.1 Anneissia japonica
AGACGGTCACATATTGCAACGCAACATAAAATTAAAAAAGAAAAGTAGAGAAAATCCGATCAAGAATGACAAAATAAACTAAGCATCCACTGGAAGAAATCCCAATATTTGCAGATGTATCCGTTTCGGCCGTTTTGGTCTCGGACGTTTAAGTAAAGCAGTGACTACAGAAAATCGTTCACATGCGAGTTTTGGAAGCTTCTTCTCGTAATATCCTGGAACCCCTTTGTTGTAATGCCTACATCAATCAGAAAGTATAATTGTACCTAATACACCCATCGATTGAATAAGTATTGGCCATGCCACCGCCCGACAAGAATAAACCACAAGACAATAAAAACACTGCTACATAGAGAGCGGTCTATAAACAATTATAAAAATATCTAATTAAATTTGCGGCTTGTTTACCGGCGGCGAATACAATGAATTGCAGCTTTTTCTAACGGTGCTCTCTGAATGCATTAATACGTATACAAAAGTTAAAATACAGTAAAAAGGCATATACATTTTTACACCCCACCCACCCCCACCGCCAAAGAAAATAATATTTGTGTTGAAAATATATATAACTTGAAAACACTGTTCAGTTGTTCAAATTATATTAGGCCTATTCTTAATAAATTTAGTTTATAAACTTTCAAAATATAACCAATCTGGTCAATTTTATTATAAGTGTTACACACTTCAAAAGGCAACTAATATTGATTAAACAACTTCTCCTTTATTACAGTATAGACCAGGCCATATTTACATCAGTAAACACCTTGGTTTCTCAATTTACAGATTATTTGCAATTACAAATACAAATACAAATACTCTTTAATCGGAATCTGCAAATTACAAATGATCAATTACAAATTGTAGTTTGACAAAAATAGGAATATAAAACTAGATAGAAAAATATAAATATAAAAAAGATATATACAAATTACTCTTATTATTATTATAGTTATTAATTACAGTAATTTATTTATAGTTAAATATTATAATTAAAATTATTGCCACCATTAATAGTTATTATTTATTATTATTATTTTTATTATTATTAAAAATATCATTATAATAACAAAATAACCATTGCACAAATATAAAAATGAAGCAATTTGGATGCCAGAGAGGCGCTTCAATGAATTACAGATATTCACCATTTCTTGAACACACCGGCAAAAGTAATGAAATTCATTGTTCGTTGAATTAACAGAGACTAACATGTCCAGATTATCACATTTTGTTTGACCAAAAATTGGCACCTGAAGTGGAGGTTCTATCTCTTGGATTTCTTTGAATATAAATTAAATACTGTACTTTAATTAAATTATTGCCCACTTGAATTATACTGAGCCCTATTTGCTGCAGTGTTCTTTATGTAGAGCGCCATATATAAATGCTCGATGTGATCATTCGGGTCGGA
>NW_022685671.1:1419-1765 GCF_011630105.1 Anneissia japonica
TTGCAGAGACTTCTTCAAAGTTACTCTGGAGTTAGGTTGCATATGAGAATGAAGAAGATAACTCTGATAGCAACATTGATTTATTGCTTTAAGTACTGCGACAATAACATTCAGAGGGGAATTTAGAAAGCTTAGATAAAAATTATTTATTAAAATTTTCATAGGTTGGTTTTAACGCCAGTTTGTGTTACCTAACAATGTCACTTAATTCATTCTAATTAAAGAGAGCCACGAATTTACCAATAACAGGCTCTTAAAATTGTTGCTATAGATCGATTACAATGTACATATTTAATTATTTAAATCAAATTTAGATCAAACTTAATAATGTGATTTAAAATAGCGG
>NW_022685672.1:0-553 GCF_011630105.1 Anneissia japonica
TCGGCAACTCCTGTTACCTTCGTCAGCGCATGAGTATCAATGAGAAACTTAACAGAATACATAAGGATATACAATGGGTGATTAATCACCAGATCTATAAACAATAGGTTACACAGTCTTATCACAAGCAATAGTTTATAAGGAGGCCTTAAGTCTGACATAAGCAAATTGGCATAAATAACTGGTCAGAGTTGCAAAACTAATGAATGGTAAACAAGAAAATAGGCCTATAAACAACAAAAGTATGATGATAATAATATAATAATGTCAATTAAATGTCAAGTGGACACATAACTATCAAAAAAGGCATGAAGAAATATATAATATATGATATAAAAATATAAATGATGAATAAGGGAGAAAAAAAAACACAACTGTGAAATAGAAGTTAGACTAGATGGACAAAAATATATATATATTTATTAGCGAAAGTGAAGTCAGATATGAATCCAAGGTCTTTATTAGCACCTGACTTATGTGTTTTAAGTTTAAGTTTCTCATTGATACTCATGCGCTGACGAAGGTAACAGGAGTTGCCGAAAATTTCGCAAAT
>NW_022685673.1:0-838 GCF_011630105.1 Anneissia japonica
GAGTAAACATCTGTGATGTACAATGAGCTTGACTGCAAGACATTATTTACAGCAGATAATATAATAAATTATTATCCAATTAATATAAGCAGGAAATAAAATTACATTGACCTACAGGTAATAAACAATAACATGAATAATTAAATTGTATTAACTGCTCACCTTGCAGAAGTTGCAAGACTTCTTCCTTGTGTTTTTCTCTATTTGTAGAATCATACTCCTCACATTTATTATTTATATAGAGATCATGTGGTGTCTGTTTGGTCTGTAAAAATAACAACACATAAAACTTAAAACAAATCAATATCGATTATTCTACTTTAAAAAATACTTCATAGAAAGTATCATGCAAAAATAATCACAAGAAGTATCATAAAAGAAATATTATACGTACATATCAGTGCAATTTTCTTTTATATCTTGCAAAGATTCAATGATAAGTATTGATTATAAGACCATTCACTTAACAAAACAATCGCTTGTTATGCTAATACATTACTGTACCGGTGGTCTTCAGAATCTTTGTCAATCAATCAAGCAGCAACAACATCTATTTAAGTAACTCAAGCAAAAATAGATCTAGGATGGGGAGAAGTGAATAGGGTGGATAACCTTTCCCACAAAAATACATAGGCCTAGACTAGAGCAATCCCTTTATACCAAGTAATAGAAACAAAGTTAACATTTCTAAAGTCAAGATGCTTTGTGGAGCAGTTTACATTTTACCAAATAACCTACAATTAAGCTCATCTCATTCCCACCCTCATTCACCACAGCCATGGACTCTCTTCTCTCATATTAGGCTCCACTACTGATACTGTGCTGCTGTTTATGTAAT
>NW_022685674.1:0-1068 GCF_011630105.1 Anneissia japonica
TGCATAGACTAACGAGAGAACGTTAGTTTAATTTCTTCATCCTGCATTCTTTCTAGCACACGCACCCGTTCCTTTAAACGATTACGTGAAACAAAAACACTGAATAATTTGTTTGTTTTTGAACATCTTTTTATTTGGAAAATTTATCTTAGCCGAAAGAATATTTCGGCATTTAATTCCAAGTACTCCTCCCTTCTTTTCCAACCACGATAAACTTTTCGGCGCCACGAACTCGGCCGTTTGCAATCTCTTAAAATTAAAAATGATATATATTTACATCTAAATAATATCTTTAAAGTTAATTAATAGTAAGTTACTTAGTTTATTTGTAGTAATAGGCTAATCACAAATATATATTATTACATAGGAAACTATTAGGCATTGAGACTTAATATCATCGTGTATTTTTATAATTAAGTTAACAATCATTTACAAAAAATCATGATGGAAATATGCATTAAAACATTTAAAAAAAGAAACATGGTGTCCTATTACATTCTTTGCTCGTAATTGTAACAAATGACGTAGTGATGAAGATAATGGACTGATGATGATGGTGATGATGTTGAATGCAGATCTTAAATTCAGCAGCGATAAGTTAAGATGCTGCGTGGATGAACCTGTCAACTCATCGAGATTCAAGACACATCAACTAAGCAAAAGATAGATTTTATTCTCCCAAACATGTATTCTAACCATCAATCAAAGACGCACTTAAAATTTACAACAACTGTTCCGTTTTAACGTTATATCAGTCCGTGAAACAACACGGTACGTGGTAGTTGTCCCCCGTCTCAAATGAGCGAACTTAATCATCTTCATCGTCACCTTCATCACCACCTTCATTATTATCATCATCATCATCATTATACTCCGACTTTAAATATTGAAGTCCGACACAAAATTATCGTTATTTTCTATTATTTATTAAAAACTATCATTCGTCATATTTATATCAATTCGAATAACGGTTTATTTTGTAAGAGATTTTGCTCCAAAACTCTCAATGTTTAGAAACTTGAGTGCAGCAACGTCGTGCTCAAAAGTTCGACGATGAACCAGTAGTAC
>NW_022685675.1:0-702 GCF_011630105.1 Anneissia japonica
GCATAATTATCCAATCCTGAAGCTATGATTGATGACGTTTCATATAAACGCGCGCTTGTCTAGCGAGGATTTCCTCTGACTCCCCTGACCACTCTTCTGCGCCAGTACATTTTTTACAAACACCGGTGTTGAACAATAAACCAACCATTTTACTACGGCACTAATTAGGATGCTTTAGACAGAAGAAGACTGTCGTTTTGTTCAAACGACCCTCGAACCGGCCTAACACCAACGAAATTATTGTGTATTGTTGATATGAACATATAGTACCTGTATGATTTTTAAAGTATGTGAGTGCAATTTCCTGGCACTTAGAGGTCCATATTCTCAAAATGTTTGCACCTCAGCCCCAACTGTGTGGGCCCGATGTCGTGTGGACTCTAACGCACCCCACTTTAGAATTTGGGGGAAAAATGTAAAAAGTCTACAGCACCCGGTATTCCCAGGCGGTCAACCATCCAAGTACTAACCGGGCCCGACGTTGCTTAAATTCGGTGATCAGACGAGAACCGGTGTTTTCAACAGAGTATGGCCGTTGACATTTGAGTGGTAATTCCACTCATAGTTAATCTCGGCATATAACATAATTATCCAATCCTGAAGCTCTGTGATTGATGACGTTTCATATCAACGCGCATTTGTCTGGTGGGGATTTCCTCTAACTCCCCTGACCACTCTGCTGCACGAGTACATATTTTACAA
>NW_022685676.1:0-850 GCF_011630105.1 Anneissia japonica
ACTTAAGTCAAGTTCATCTGTATGAAATGGATCCATATGAAAAACTCACTTCTTTTTTTTTCTGTTTGTGACTTCTTTGTAAATGCAACAGGTTTTCTTCCGGTCATATTTTTCTTTTTAGGTAGTCCGATGACTGTCAAGCCTGCACCCTTAGGGCGGCCTCTTTTTAGTTTTTTTGGAGGTAATTTTACAGAGCAAAGACCTTAAAAACAGAAAGGAAAATAAACAAATGAAGACAATGCTGTTGTTAATAAATCCATTAATTAATACAGTACATGCTAGATTCATTTCATTTAAAAACAAAAATATGTATTGGTTTTTATTACCTTGCATCCAATTCTTGTTTTAGTCAAAGAAAACAAGATGCACAAGTATTTGCATGTCACATAAGAACATATTTTTACATGCATTAGAGAAGTATAAAGCATACTCAAAGTATTGAAATACATGCCATTGTATTGGGATTGATTCAATATTTTAACATTAATTACGTGATTCATCAGATCATCATCAGATCATTCTTGATGATCACATAATTAATGTTGAAATTTGGCATCCAAATATTACAATATTTGGAGTATGCATTACGCTTCCTTAATTGAGATTAATTAGTGGAACCATTCCAATATATACATACGATTTTCTTGTACACTGGCTTCTGCATCTCCAAGGACCTGCACTTCAACATTTTGTGCAACAACATGCTGAACAGCAACTTCCACTTCCCTATTTTCTTCATCGGGTCATAAAAAGACATTGATCAAAAATATAAAGGGATGGAAGTCTTTTGCAGTACTATATTAATTATTTCCTTCAAAAAAATTAATAAAAATAATAACACTTCAGTTAG
>NW_022685677.1:0-652 GCF_011630105.1 Anneissia japonica
AAGTTAAATTATAAGCCATAACATTTATAAATAATTTAAAAAAATGAAAAACTATGTTTTTCTGATAAACATTTAATAAAGTGAAGGATTGACAATGAGGGGCAGCAATGAGACCATCATATTACATATTGACCTAGTAAGTTTTCTAAAACATTTCAATAAAAAACATTTTAATGATAATGTGAGTCCTAATAATAAGATTATTATAACAAAGCTATTTGTAATTTCATTGGGTATCTTATTAATGTGTGGACAGACATATCTGTTTTTTGGACTCACTTGCTTTATTATTGACTATTTTTCTAGATAGTTCAAGTGCAGTCTGTCAGATATACAGTAGTCCTAATTTAGTGAAAAACACATTAAGTAAATGTATGTAATCTGCAATAATAACAAAATAATCAAATAATAATAAAATAATATAAATAATGATATAAAAATAATAGAATATTATTAAAAATAATACAAGTCCGGAGAGTTTGAGGATTTTTTAATATTCTTCTATTTTAAATTGTTTCATAAATTGTTATGTTACTTTTTTTTTAAATAATTTAATAAAAGGAAACAAACCTAACACTTATTGTTTATATCCCTGATTTAAAAATGATTTTTCATGTATAAACTTTCTTTTTAAACTATTGTATATGTATTT
>NW_022685678.1:0-2382 GCF_011630105.1 Anneissia japonica
CTTAATTATTTTATTTTTATATACTTTTTTTTTCTTATATATAAAAAAATAGAAAGAGCGTATTATATTGATAATTATACGGTATTATATTTTACCGTTCTCGATCGAAGAGCATGATGATAATTATGTAATAATATTATTAATATTAATAATTATTTTTATCCTTTTTAAAAAATTTATATTTGCCTAAGCCAATATTTTATTATTTTTTTTATTTATTTTTAAATGGTTTTAAATACAGTAGTGCGTATATGCACCAACTACTACAATTTGAGTACAATATTATCTCATACAAGGTTTCATCTATTAATATTGTTTTTTTTTATGGAGTAAACTCCACTAGGCAAATCATTGTTGCCCATTCGATATTCGTATTTCCAGTATAATTAAAAAAAAAAAAAATTAAGTTATTTTTTTAATTCATTAATTTTTTATATACATTTACATTCATCAACATAATACAAGTATTCTAAGTATTGCTGTTACCTATGAAAGAAGAGTACATGTTTCTGAACATTTATTGCGTAAATAGATATATAAATATGCTAAATGTATAAAGATGATTTTTTACGTACAGTATAACTACTTGTCTTAATTAATTATGACATCATTTTTATGGTAATATGGTACGTCGGACATTGTTATTTTTTGATAATTAACAGTTTTCTAAATAGTGTCATTCTCACATACAATTCAGAATCGAGCAGTGCTTTTAATGATTTTATTTTACCCACTGCTGCTTTGATAACAGCAGCTTTGTATAGGCAAAAACAAGCAACTGTGTAAATATGGTTAACATAATTGTTATCAGTACCTAGAACAATATAATTAAAAGTTGCAGTATATCCAAACTCTGGTTTAATCATTCTGTCTATTTCATTCCAGACATATTTTGCATTTACACAACCCCAAAAAGATGATAATCATCTTCTTTAATATTCGGATTACAAAATAAGCAGCAGTCATCGTCGGAGAGTTTCCATTTAAAAAGACGTGAACGTATGGTTATTGTACAATGCAATAATTTGTAATTAAAATTTGCTAGCTTTTTCTCAACAATGTTTTTTACCTTTCTTAACCAGACCATTTCCCAATGAATATCTGGAATATTTAGGAGGCGTTCCCATTTAGATTGGATTTTACAAGGTTTTTCCGAGAAACATTTTACAATGCACTTGTAAATATTTTTGTATTCATTAAATATGAACATTCAATATTATTTTTGCCACTGGTTTCAGTCTGGTTGGAATTCCTAATTAATAATTTCCAGGCATGTGGTATAGCTGATAGCACTCTTTTCCAGTCAGATATCCAATTATGCCTTGATTGTAATTTTTTAACGATTTCATCAGCTTTTAAAAATCTATTACCCTTAACAATATCACTTATTTTGACAAAACCAGATTTAACCCAGGATTTGAAGAATAAAGACTTTTTATTTAATACCACATTTTTATTCATTCATATTACTTGATCACATATATCTTCATAAGTGTCACAATTTTGTGAACTAGATTTATTTAACATGCATAGTGACCTTAAGAAATTTCGGTAAAATGTTGGCACTTTTGTATTAATTGTATTATATAAGTCATTTGTATTAGTTACTTTTGTCAAAATGTCTTTAGAACCCAATTGTTCTAGATAGTAAAGCGGTATTTGCTTCCAACTTTCTTGTGTAAGGGCATAGTTAGCATAATTATTTACTTATTTAAGCTAGACTGCAAGTTGGGCTAAGTTTGAATTATTAGCGGTAATTTTTAATCGCCAGGGCTAGACCTAACTTTACAAAATGGCCACGTCCTGTGTTGAAATGCTAGGTCTATATTAAATTAAATATAATGTTAAAATGTGGCTGCATAGACCAAGCGCAAAAATAAAACAGCTATTGATAGTATTATGTGTGTTTAATAATTCATCCCATATCATAGGCCTGGACATACTGCCAGTGGTATAATATCCACATCATGCAGCCATCAAAATTAGGAAAAAAGTAGGTTGGCAAAAATAAAATGAAAATCGCCGGCGCTGTAAAAATTAACGCCGGTGATATCTACTTTTTGATACAATAAAATTTCTACAAACCGAACAAACAGTTAATAAACAACGATTTCTAGACGAAATAACGCAATAAACATCGCTGTCTGTTAATTAACAACTAAGCCTAGCACAACACCATGTGAATGACCCGTCGTAGAGCTAGCTCAGTCCCAAAAGCATTGCCATAGACATTATCTATTGATTAAAATGACACACCTGTAAGCCAATCTTTAATGTTAGATTATTTGAAAGTTACTGTTCGCCTTCCATTGTTTATAAAGTGCATTATCACCTAGGGCCGATCCTTAAAAATCGATTTTAATCAATTCCTGAAATTATGAC
>NW_022685679.1:0-599 GCF_011630105.1 Anneissia japonica
AGGAAGTGGCATACTTCAGCTAGTTTAAATGTACAAGACAAAAACTGGTCCCAAATTAAATGTAATGTTAAACAAATTATATATGACTATCGAATTTAATTGTGGAACGATTATATCAAGCCTCTTCTTCAACAAGGTAAACTTCTGAACTTACTACATCTAGAATCATGTGATGTAACATGGAGATCCTTAATATTCGATCTTCCACGAGCAGTGTTAAGTTTTGCTGTCCGTTCCTCCATCGACTTCTTGCCATGTATAAGCAATTTAATAAGTTGGAGGAAAAGAGTCAACGACAAGTGCAAAATGTGTGGAAATATGGGGACCCTTATACTTTAACTCCTGTAAAATTTCTCTTGAGCAGGGTCGACTCACATGGAGACACAATAGTATACTCCGCCATCTCGTTAAGTTCTTCTTGAATGGTATTTGCAGACCTTCCTGGGTACTCTAACCATAGAGAAAATAGAACTCGCCTTGACAGCGAGAGGTCGCAGGTTCGAGTCCAACCAGAGGCATTTTATTACACAATTTCTTTATTCATTTATTTACAGGACTACATTCGTTGAGAGCTATGCTACACTATGTATTATTATGTC
>NW_022685680.1:0-964 GCF_011630105.1 Anneissia japonica
ATGTGTATGGTTGTCATGCACCTGTATGGGATCATCATGCATATGAATGTCATGTATGTGATCATTATGCATGTGATTGTCATTTATGTGACCATCATGTGTATGGTTTTCATGCACCTGTATGGGATCATCATGCATATGAATGTCATGTATGTGATCATCATGCATGTGATTGTCATTTATGTGACCATCATGTGTATGATTGTCATGCACCTGTATGGGATCATCATGCATATGAATGTCATGTATGTGATCATCATGCATGTGATTGTCATTTATGTGACCATCATGTGTATGGTTGTCATGCACCTGTATGGGATCATCATGCATACGATTGTCATGTATGTGATCATTATGCATGTAATTGTCATTTATGTGACCATCATGTGTATGATTGTCATGCACCTGTATGGGATCATCATGCATATGAATGTCATGTATGTGATCGTTAAGTGTGTGATCTTCATGTATATGATCATTATCCATATGATATCCCATTTGTATGATCATCTACCAATATGATCATCATGTGTGTGATCTCCATGTGTATGATCTTCATGACAATGTCATCATACTGTACATGATTGACATTTAAATAATGTGATTAACTGAAGTGAATGATAGAACAATATTTGTATCAAACTTATCTGTCTTGTTTGTCATAAATATATGACATCATGGTATATTACAGATAAACTCTAAATCGTCTTGTGGTATGCTCTAAATATTTGACAATAAATTTTGAACGTTTTGAAAAAATTTTGAAAAATATGTGCACCGCAACCAGGATTCAAACCCAGGACCTGCTGTCTATGCAGATGACTTAACCAACTAGGCCATTGAGGCTTTGTTGGGAATTAAATATATATATATATATATATAAAATCAGTTCCGTAAACACATGGATAATAAACATATGTACTTGCTATGCAGATGACTTAACCAACTAGGCCATTGAGGTTTT
>NW_022685681.1:0-785 GCF_011630105.1 Anneissia japonica
TATATATTAGATTCGACCATATCATACTAAAAATAATAAGTTCATTTGGGAACCTAGGGCTGCTTCTTGGGCTTATGTACAGGATAAAGTTGCTGTCATTGGTATTTATGTTACCCCCAATGTATAATAGTGCCAATAAAAAAAATCATCCGTGTCTCTCTTCACATGATTCATGTCATTTGGGCGTGGCCTTTAATGTCACTGTTTAGGGTCAGGTACATGAAAAAATTGCTGTCATCGGTGTTTCAGCATTCTACAATGTACAAGTAGTAATTCCTAGTTGGTTTCATTCATGTCTCTCTTTGCCTGATTTTATCATGTTGCTACTAAATAAGACCCCCGTGGGTCCCTTGGGGCTGCTGTCTGGGCTTATGTACAGGATAAAGTTGCTGTCTTTGGTATTTTTGTTACCCCCAATGTATAATAGTTCCAATAAAAAAATTCATCCGTGTCTCTCTATCTAGATGTGTATAAGGCGTGGCCTTTAATGTTACTGTTTAGGGTCACGTACATGAAAAAATTGCTGTCATCGGTGTTTCAGCATTCTACAATGTACAAGTAGTAATTCCTAGTTGGTTTCATTCATGTCTCTCTTTGCTTGATGTTATCATGTTGCTACTATATAAGACCCTTGTGGGTCCCTTGGGGCTGCTGTCTGGGCTTATGTACAGGATAAAGTTGCTGTCATTGGTATTTTTGATTGGTGGAATAAACAGCAGAGTTACGTCCATGGAATAATAAAATCTTAGGGTGTGTTAGGGCGAGAACTGGAAAAATTTACATAG
>NW_022685682.1:0-654 GCF_011630105.1 Anneissia japonica
ATTTAGAATTTTCCAACATATACATTCTGCATAATAATTGCATTTAAGTAAGCTATTTTTTACTAAATTTTAAAATTTAAAAATACTATGTATTTGGATAATTTTTTTCACATTTTACCATTGAAATACCAAAATATTGATTTTAGATCTTAATTCTATATAAAATGAGCTTTAGTTTGATAACAAACTTGATGGGATTTGATAAGTATGAAAAATTACAAAAAATCACTCTGCATTATGAAATTGCCCAATTCCAGAATGAATGTAGGACATAAACCACCCAGGACATAAACCACCCAGGACATAAACCACCCAATTGGAATATACCATTGTTAAAGTGGGTGGGCAACAGGGTGAACAATGTTGGGTGGTCTTGCTTTTATCTAGCTTTACTTAATTTGCTATTGTACACTCCTATTATACGCCTTTAATTCATTCATTTCTTCTGACAACATGCATGTTGGTTAGTAATATTAAGAATTCAAGACATTCAAATTATTATCTCAGTTATATAATATAAATACTGTAAATGTAAATTAATGATAATTATTAAGAATTCAATTTGTAAACCATATACATGTATAAAACTGAAAGGTCCACTGATTAATCTCAGATAAGAAAGTATAATACATACTCCAAGTATTGAAATACACG
>NW_022685683.1:0-760 GCF_011630105.1 Anneissia japonica
TAATATTTCTTAAGAGCAGCCTTACGTTCCCATTCCATAAAATGTTGAGTTAATTATATATTAGGCATTAAATAAAAATGACAATTTCCATCCAATCCGATGTGTTTCCTTTCTTTGTTTCGTTTTGTACTCACTTCCTGCAACATATAAAGGTTCATTCTAACTGTCACGGTTAAAACGATCATCTAGCGCTATAATTTGCGTATTTAGAAGAGAAGCAATTAAGCATGACCTTAATTAGCGTAATCAATGTGTGATGTGTACCGCCGTATAAAAACAAAATAAGCGCGCGGTTAAGTCATGCGACACACCTCAAACGATACGAACTACTTATGGTCACGTAAGGGAGGTGTCGTCAAGACAGCCCTCAATTTAAATGTTCATTGTAAGTACAAATACATTATATTTTGTTTTACTAATTAGTAAATTGTTATAATTATCATAGGCTTGATTAATTATTAATTTTAATGAAAAGAATGGTGGTTATTAGAAAATTGATTTTATTTGTTATAGTGCCATCTGTGTCTGTACCTGTGCATGCGGTGTTACTGACCGATACCATGGGAGTTGAGTAGTTACGTTATATGTGCAACGATAAACCGTCGGGAAGAACCATTATGTTGTTGAGGGCAACAGAAGATGCATTGAATTCTATTTATTAAAGACTTTTACTTTTATATTTTAACTTGTTTTGCAGTGTACTATTATTTGTCTGTTACCCCATTATGCCTCATCATTTCAGTTCACCTTTAGTGTGACA
>NW_022685684.1:0-3404 GCF_011630105.1 Anneissia japonica
TTTATTGATGAAGTATATAATTTACACAACGTCATTCAAATCATGACGTTGTGTAAATATACTTGATCAATAGGTTTTAGTTTCACATCGCTGAAAATAGTGCAGATAATTGTTCTGTTGGCTTCAATATTTTTTTAAAGTTCTAATAACCACAACTAGTTTCTTAACATGTACTCAACCGCAATCTACATCATTTCTGGTCCGCTTCACTGCCAGAGGGATTTCCAAATCTTTTTTCAGCAGGTCATGAAACAGTTTAGTATTCTTTAAATTAATTCAAGGCTATTTACTTCATTTACCTATAGATTTACGTAAGCTTTGTACCAGAGTACGATGCACTACAAATACTTTCGGAACATACTGTAGGGCCTGAATTTTGTGTAGGTGAATAAATTGTTTGGAAGCGAAGTATGGCGGTTTGAAAGTTGGTGAATTCATATACGTTTCTTGTAGAATGGCCTTCATAAAATTACTAAATTTTAGGGTTTAGAGTTGAAATTTTGAACACAAACTTAAAAAATAGTAAGATTAATGGTAATACTTTATATTTATGATATAATCACATTTTGCTCAAATTACATGTTATACTGTCTATTTTACTCCAAACACTCTATAAACAATCTAAAAAGAAAACTTTTTTTACAGATAAACATTTCCATAGCGTTTGTATACATTGTATATATACTTACTATAGATGAAACCCTTTTTACAGATTATAAATGTTTCCATAGAATTTATATATATATATATATATATATCAGACAGAACTGAGGATATTCCTACAACCAGCTAACCCATCAATAACAATTTACAAAGCAACCATTGCTTGCATTAACATTAACAAACAGTATATACTGTTAAAAATAAGAAATTTATATGAATATGTTATAAATCATTATCTATAGCTTTCTTATAAGAATAACAACTAAAGCATTCACAGAGGATTCCTGCAAGACACCTATACAATTCCTTTAGGAAATCTATAGGATAATAAAGATAATACTTATAGAATTCTTATATAATTCTTATAAGACACCCATACGAATCCTATGGAAAACATATAGGATTCTTATACGATATCTATAGGGACCCTGTATTATTCATATAAGACTTTAGGAAATCTATAGGACTTCTTTAAGATATCTTTAGAATTACTAAAAGAGTTTCTTATAAGACGCCTATATGATCCCAGAAAGAAATCTGTAAAATTCCTATAAAATATCTATAAGATTCCTAAAAATATCTACAGGATTCCTATATAATTCATATAAGACTCCTATAAGATTTCTATAAGGTATCTATAACCTTCCTATATCATTCATATAAGACTCCTATAAGATTCCAATAAGATCTATAAGATTCCTATAGATTTCATATAAGAAACCCATAGGATTCCTATAAGATATCTATATAATTCATATAAGATTCCTATAAGGTTCCTTTAGAAAATCTATAAGATTCCTTTAGGCATTCCATAGGATTCCTATAGGATAACTATAAGATGCCTATTTGTTTCATTTAAAAATCTTGCAGTTTTCTTATAAGATTTCATAAAGAATCTTATAGGAAACATATTAAAATTCCTATAGGATACTTATACGACTCCTATATGATTACTATAGGATTCCCAAAGGATATCTATTGAAATAATCCTGTAGGATCCTATAGATGTGACGAAAAATCTATAAGATTCCTATAGGATTTTCTCTTATAGGATGCTATAGGACATTTTTGTATGGGTTATTGTCCCAATATAGTGCGTATGAAACCGCCGTGATGAATACAGAGAAATTGAATATTTTTAAGTGTACATACCAGCTTTAAGTTGTTTTAAGGCAGATGTCCAGCACTTTCCGTAACTGGGATTTCTACTTGCTTGTTCCATCTCAAACAACTGACTTCGGCCCATTACGTACTGATATTTAGCATTTTCATTATCTTGAAATTCGAAGTTTGAAATGTGGCATTCGACGTATTGGAAATAAATGATAAAGTATAACTTTAGGAAAAAAGTTATAAATGATAGATAAATGTCATTCTTTACGAAATTCATAATGAGTTGAGCCAACCAGTCACAGGAGAAACCACAAAAAAAAAGAAAGAACAGGAAATCAAACGGGTAATAAACACAGCAAGATTATTTTCCAAAATGGTGAAGTTTGCTGTGGTATTTGTAAAAATCGTATATTATACATGAATGAACATTTTTGTTGCAAATGCATATAGCGTAAATATAGGTGTGTTATTGAAATCTGATTGGTGCCCTGACAAACAAAACGACAAAAATGTCATGTCATCTGCATCAAAGAAGTTTAAAACTGTAAACAGCAATGCTCTTTCGGCTTAACTAGTAATAGCCGTTAAACCGTGGACAACCATTTTTGGTAGCCGGTAAATACCATCTGCTGCTCTTCTTTACAGTTTAGCTGGAAAGATGAATTAATATGCAAATTTCAATAGAACATCGTACCTCGGATGAAACGTTTAAGCCGTGTGCAATATGGCTCGTGTGGGAGGTGGACTCGACTGGGACCTAAAGTTTTTATCGGTACACCCGGTGGTAATTAAAGAATAACAAAGATATAGTCATTTGAATTCCTGATTATGAAAGAAGTAAAAATTATTAAGTTATTAATATTTTTAAACAGAAATATTTTAGAAATGATTTTTTATATTTTAATCTAGTAAGCCCCGCTCACTTGCGATGTTCATTGAAGCCTAAGTATGGACGTGACGTCATCTCAGTCCAACAAGTTTCAATATATATAATTATCGCTGGAAACATTGAAGCTGAAGAGAAGGAGCGGTATTGACGAAGAAAAAACGGACAAACAAAACAGAGTTTACAATACAAATTGGTAAATTTTAATGCTCATTAACAGTTTTGTTTTGCGTTTGTGTGTAGGCGTAGCTATAGCGCGTCAGCAATCTTAGCATTGGACAAGGCCATGGGCCTGTCACGCCAAAATCGGTCCGGGGGACCGATTTTGGCCGCTATTATTTGTCCGGGGGACCGATTTTGGCTGCTAAAATTTGTCCGGGGGACCGATTTTAGCCGCCAAAATCAGTCCTCCTTAGATAATATTGGTCCGGCCAGGACTAGTTTTGGCTTAGCCTAAATCGTTCCGCCTACGCCTGCTACAGTGCTACACTATATGGGTTTGGTCTCAACTAATCACAGCACAGTGAGCGGTTACTTATCGGTCCGCATAGAGAGAAAATCTTTTGGTGGGAAAATTGAAATTGAACGACCAATCAAAAGAAGATGATGGCTTAAGTCCAATCTCAAGCCTATTCGTTTACACCCCTCAGTATAAGATGTACCGTATTTCACAGTTGACTTTACTTCGTAGGAAAGAGGCTGGTACGTGTTAGTATACAGATAGACGGAAATATAAAAGGCT
>NW_022685685.1:0-555 GCF_011630105.1 Anneissia japonica
GTTTTTCGGTTGCGAGACGACGGTCACGAATCGATTTTCGCGTCCGGTCACGCATATTCTGGCGTTTGCGTCGTCCTCCTCCAATACCGACATCATGCTATTCTCTACGTAAGCCGTTAGCAGCCCGTTACCTTCTCTCGGCGAACACACCTTGAAGTAGAGACGGTTCATGCCATCCAGGCACGCGATCAGCGTCGGTACGTCGTTCGATCTTCTGTTCTTTTTCTCCTCCAGCTTCTGCGCCATCAACCCGACCGATTCCAGTAGCGGTCTTCTGCCACCGTCGAAAAAATCAATAAGAGGTTCTGCATTTCCTCTTAACTGCAACACGGGTATCGGCTGCACCATCGACGGTAGGTTTTCCATCAGCACTCTGTACATCTCTTCGAGATCTACCTCGTTTGGTTCCTCCATCTCGTCTGAAAAGAAAGACAAAAGAACGGCGGTGTTATTAGCGTCGTCATTCGGAGAGAAAAAGGAAAAAAAAAATAATTACTACTTTCCTCCCCCACCACGACCACCACGCATTATGAGCAGTGTGAAGCAGCCGGTCGT
>NW_022685686.1:0-721 GCF_011630105.1 Anneissia japonica
TTTTTTGTTGCCCAAGCACAGGAATTTTAGAAAATTAGGGTCCAGTATCACTTACCATATATATGGCCTAGACATAATTCTAGGGCTCATTACCAATATCACTTACCATATATATGGCCTAGGCATAATTCTAGGGCTCATTACCAATATCACTTACCATATATATTACCTTGACATAATTCTAGGGTTCATTACCAATATCACTTACCATATATATGGCCTAGGCATAATTCTAGGGCTCATTACCAATATCACTTACCATATATATTACCTTGACATAATTCTAGGGTTCATTACCAATATCAATTACCATACATATGGCCTAGGCATAATTCTAGGGTGCATTACTCGCAATATCTTCGTCCTTGACAATCGCGATCGGCAATCTTTCAACTGACTTAAAGCGGAAATCTACAGTTTGAAGGTTGTGTCGTCACCGGTCCGATGATGTTTGGCGCCCGAGATGTCACAAAATGCCAAAAAAGGTCTTTTGTAGACAAAAAGGTGAAATACATGTAAGAAGGGTGACGTTTAGCTCTTGTTGAGATTTTACGAGTGTTCTACCACTAGCTTATTTCTATTTTGGATAAAAGTTCGTATGACCCTTCATTTCTGTTCATGTTGTTTTTCTTTCTTCCTTATCGAAATAGATTCTCTTTGCTTTCTTGCCAAGCCGACTCTTTGCCAAGGATATTTGTTTACATGATTATTTTGTAAAATA
>NW_022685687.1:0-1033 GCF_011630105.1 Anneissia japonica
TATACTAGGATCCCAAGAAGCATTACAGACTTATCTATTGACTCCACCGCCTCTAATTCATAATCATCGCCTACAAAACATCGAAACACAAACAAATTTAGGTTGTCCTGAAAGCGTTTACAATTCAACCAAAGATGACAAAGGTAATGTAAAATTATCATAAATAATTAAAATAGATTGTTATATGTATATATATATAAACAAATAGATTAAATAATAATAACAGTGCTCGAATAGGAACATGTTGTATAAATCGTATGAAGCATACACTGCTCATCAACGATACGTTTCTTTACTTCTATGAAAATGTGTCTGGCGGATTCGAACCTGCAACCTGTCGTTATCAAGGCGAGTATCATACCGATTAAAACATGGAGACCTACAGGAGTTTTTAGTGGCATCACATGATATATTTTTGGAACTGCTTGCAAACTTCTTAACACGTTGCTTTCTTATTCAGCAATATTTTGTCTTGATCAGTCATCTAAGCACTGACAAAATAAATTCGCAACGTGTTACGATGTTTGTTAAACTGTTATATTTGTTATGATGCGTCAATAGGCCTATGTGTAGTACACTGAAGGGCGACTTAAAATTGTTTTTGTAGTATCATAATTTATTTACGAAAGTTAAAAGTATATTTTCGGAAATTCTGTGTTTTCGTTTAAAAAAGCTTAAAGATGAATTTGTATCATAATGATCTCCGTTAGTTGCAGTGCATCGAGAAATAGCGCTATTCTTCTTTTCGTGTTAAAAAGAAACGTTAAAATCAGTTGCCTGCAATTTAATTTGAATTCCCAGCGGAACCCAATTGTCCAAATGGTTTATGAATTTGTTTTCACAATCGCAGATTCCTGTCCTTCATTGTTTAAAATGTTTAGCACACACTCTCAAGAAAAAAATGCATAATGATTAAGCTATGTGTTTATGTTTTTAATGGCATCACATGATTTATTTTCATTTTTTTTAAATTGTTTAAGATACAAAAAATGTAATTTGTGTAGCCAGTTGAAAACTGATTCTGAGTCTTATT
>NW_022685688.1:0-1336 GCF_011630105.1 Anneissia japonica
GAGAATAAGGAAAACATCATGAATCAATATAATATAGGCTGTCTTATCAAAAAAGAATAAAGGTGGCAGAGAGCAAATGAGAAATACTTATAAAACTGTAAAATGATTGGTCTATTTATCTATGCACACTGAGTATCTACAATAATAAAGAACCAAGGGTGTTAATTGCAGAGACTAGTCAAATAAACTATCAATTGTATTGGCCAGCACAACACAGATAAGATGGTTATTTCAGAGAAATGGATCATATAGAGATTGTAACTGAGTCAACTGTAGGAAGACCTAATAATATAACGTATGCTAGGCCTGTGAATATACCTAGAATAATGAATGAAACAAAGCAGTAATATAATAATAATAATAATAACAATAATAATAATAATAATAATAATAATAATAATAGTAATAATAATAATAGTAATGATAAAAATAATAGTAATAATAATAATAATAATAATAATAATAATAATAATAATAATAATAATAATATAATAATAATGATAATAATAACAATAATAATAATAATAGTAATGAGTAAATTCCAAAAAATAAAATATAAAATAAAATAAAATATAATCGGGTAACTCCAGAAACGGATCGAAATGAAAAGTTATTAAATCTGGACCTAAAATCAACACCAGTTTCGCCAAAATAATGACCATCATCACAAAAATTGCAGAATAATATATATACAACATTGTGAGCATCACAGTTAAGAGAGGGGAGACGAATAGTGCAGCCAGAATGAGGCATAGAAATCAAATTTGTAAATTTATCACCACCGATTGCTCTATTTCTATGCCTCCACCAACGTAGACTCATGGAACTCAAACTCATTTTCAGACACAAAACACACGTATCTGGTTTAAACAAGGATCTTGGTATCCTGAGAATGTAGGTAAGAATGGCCCTGGAAAAAATGGCCTCAGAAAAAATGGCCCCGGAAAAAATGGCCCTGGAAAATATGGCCCCGGTAAAAATGGCCCCATAAGACAGGTAGGTAAAAATGGCCCCAATGAAAAATTTGGTAATAGAAATGATATATTTTTTTTTAATCTTCAAATATTTAAATACTGTATAAGCAAGAATTGAATCAAGAAATAAAAAATGGCCCTCAATTATAAAATTCAAGAAAAAAAAATTAATAATAAATAAATAAATGCTGTAAATATTATACCCTGTAGTGAAAATTTAATTATTAAATCAACATAAAGAATATACATATTTGAGAACTAAAATAAATTAGTTTTTAGCTCCTATGAGTAGCTCTAGGAGTAGGTCTAAGTATTTTTTAAAATTATTAATATTATTAGATATTATTACTATATTTGCGGTC
>NW_022685689.1:0-1272 GCF_011630105.1 Anneissia japonica
CTCAAATCATTGAAATCGCCTATATCATCATAAATAATTGACATTTCTAAATCATATTCAATTGGCATAAAACTTCAAGTCAAGTATGAATATTTGCAATGCTTTTCAATATATTTTAAAACTTCATAATTTGCCTAACCCAATTAAAGATGATTTCATTGTTAATTTCAAATCTCTAATATATTCTAACACTGCAATAATTGATAGTTCTCCTAACTGGTCCCATTTACTATTTAAAGAAGCCCTTGCTATCCATCGCCTTAACCCTAAATTAAACTGTGGTCTCAAAGCATCAAGAGAGTTTTAATTGTTTATCTAATGTAATCTAACCCAACTTAATTGCCTCTCTCATAATCACCATTATGCTTAATCACCATTGTTATTGTACTAGCTTTTAATCCCCTCATTTAAATATTGTAGCATTTTTTGTAATCACTGTCTAAGTTTTCTCATTCCTGATGATGACCCAATAAAGGTCGAAACGTTGAATCACGGCCTCCCTTTCTTTATTGGCACTGGACATATAAAGGACGTGAAAAAACTGAAGAGAGAATAAAATAGGATATATTTACAATTTCCTATACAATTTCAAAGCAAAATATGTACAAATCAGCGAAAAGGAGTAACAAAAAATTTAAAAAGTTTAGGAAAAGCGTCACCAGGATATTCTCAGTCTACCTATTATTGAAAAGTCCACAGTTAATAATAAAACGTTTTGACCTTTCGCATCTAACGCTAGGAAAGCGCATGTCCAATCTATCAAGGTATCTTCAACTCCTAACGGAGAAGTGCAAGGGTATCGAAACCAGATTTTCTAAGTTGTTTATAAAATAGAGGCGCTGGTTACTACGTTTAGTTATATCGTCAATTTGGACATCCCACTTCAGATTTTCAGTTATGTGTATGCCTAACAGCTTAACAGAGCTCAACTTTTCTATAACACTACTATCATCCGTGAGAACAGGTATCACATCTAACTTCTTTCATTTGGTAGAGATGACTATTTCTTTTGTTTTCTTGTTATTCAGGCGCATCAGATTTATCGCTGACCACTCATTCATAATAGAAAATGGATGGAGTTCTTCCATTACCGTCGTATCGTCCATATATTTACTCAGTTCTAAATCTGTGTCTAGGTCATTGATAAACGCGATAAACAAAATGGGACCAAGCTAGGATCCTTGTGGGACACCACCACGTGGAGTTCGCCACGAGGACACATGGTTGCCAATTTTTGTACGATGTGCTCTATTTGACAGGAAAGCGCATGTC
>NW_022685690.1:0-1057 GCF_011630105.1 Anneissia japonica
ATATACTCAAATGTTCGTCTTCGGCACCTTATGCCAACATTGTCAAAATGACAGATTAATGTTACTTAAGAACATGAAATTTTATAAAATTCGTAAATTTTGAATTGCTATAACTTTTCATTTTCTTGGTCAATTTTCACAAATCAAATTGCAGTTTATAGAAGCATTTAACAAGCTCGCGGTAAAAAAAAATCAAATGTAACAGACATTGCGAAGTACCCAAAATTAATAAAATAAAAACTAACACCAAAAACGAATGGCACGCATAGACTAATAATTGACGGCTGTACTCGCAACTAGTATCGGATTGTCGATGCCACAGTAAAGATCAAAGGATTGTACGCACGCTCTATGTTCGAGAGCGGAGATGTGCGTCCTTTTGTTGAATTACCTTGGTCTCAGCTACTACACACTCTTATACACAGCAACCGTAATATAAGTATGTCAATCAGTAGCATAACAAAGAGCCTTGAGATCCCTGGCTAAGGCTTCTTCGGCCCATACTATCCTGCAACGCCCAAACCGCTTCGCCGTTTCGGGTGTGTTAAGGGGCAGTGGCTGCGGCAGTGCCGATAGAAAACGCCAGCTTTTTTCGCACTGCGGCAGTGCCGATAGCCTCAGCCGTTTTAAGGGCGTATTGTGATGGGTGTTTGTGTTCTGCTTATTAAAATGTATTGTTCAGCCGATGTAGGAAGGCAACAAATTATGAACATCCCAGGGCTTCTTAAAGTCTATGAGGCAACAGTGAGGGCTTACAGCTGATAAACTCTTTCCAGGCTATCAAATTGTATTCGACAAAATCATGTGAAATGTGCCAAAATAGGTCATGAAGGCATTACAAATAGGCACATCATGACTATTATGGCTATGAAAAAGTTTCCTGAGTCAAAGAAAATTTGATAGTGTGGACAACTTTAGAATTATGTTTAATTGTCATTAATGTAAACATCTTACTCTCAAGTTCAAGCACAGCGATCAGTTTTCCTCCAACGCAAACGCAAACATTGGCATCATGGTGCATATGAAAGGATATCACCTTGGCCATGATGTCCAGAAC
>NW_022685691.1:0-1057 GCF_011630105.1 Anneissia japonica
TGTTACCGACGGGTATTTGGACCTGTTCAACCACGAAGCCTTCGTGGTATAGTGGTTATGACGCTTGCCTTGTCAGCGAGAGGTCGCAGGTTCGAATCACATCGGAGCCATTTTATTACACAATGATTTTTCATAGGACTGTATTTGTTGAAAAGCTACAGGGTAGCCTACGATGTTCCATCATGTCCTTATTAAACACTGTATATGTACCTTTGATGATTTATATTTATTCAACAGTGGTAACGGCTAACTTCCTTCAATATCATATATATATATATATATATATATATATATGTATATTCAAGTTTTAATTAAAAAAACACACACTGTCTCTTATACACATCTAGATGTGTATTTTATAATAGATATGTATATATATGCATGTACGTAGATACTTTAACTATAATTATAAAATGACAAACAATAAATTTATCTAGACCTTTGATTCAAATTTATTAACTTTAAAGTCACAATTATATGTGAATAGTATCATACAGATGAATGTCAAATAATTAAAGTAAAAATGTTATAAAGAAGGTTTCTACAAATATATTTTAAACCCTTACACACATAATTTTTATGAATACAGTCGAACGTGGAATAAAAATAATTTCACTATATTCATTAGTTTTTAGTTAAATATAATTTTTTTACAGTAAAAATTATAACTAAAGGAATTTGACCCAAAATTATTTGATGAAATTAAATAATTAACTTTATAGTCATAATCATATGTGTAGGCCCTATAGTAACATATATATACACATGAATGTCAAAAAATGAAAGTAAAAATATTATAAAGAAGGTTAATAAAATATATTTGAAACCCTTACACATAATTTCTATGGATACAGTCGATCGTGGAATAAATATAATTTCCCTATATATACAATAATTTTTTTTTAAATAGAAATTATAACAAAAGGAATTGGGCCCAACAATATTTGTTGAAATTAAGTAATTTTTTTCATATAGTTGAAACACCTTCCCCACCCCCAATGGTTCCTTAAATTAAGCATCAAACATTGATGATTTAATTTTAAACATGTTACAGAAA
>NW_022685692.1:0-505 GCF_011630105.1 Anneissia japonica
AGGGGCCCTCTTTAATAAAATTAAAGAACAGTACAAACAACATCATCACAACATAATAATAATAAAAATAATAATAATAATAATAATAATAATAACAATAACAATAACAATAATAATAATAATAATAATAATAATAATAATAATAATAACATACAACCCTCATTTCCCGGTTAGTAATTTACCATACCCACCCCACCCAACCCACTCCCCATATAGAAAACAATACGACATAGGGCTTATCTTATTTATAATATAGGCCACACACGTGTGTTTGAAACTAATATAAGCATTTTCATCATGGTTGTATTTATTACAAACACATTCTTTCACCATCTATACACATTGAGGCCCTTCTTTTAAGTTAAAATGATCTTTCTTAAATTTGTCTTTCTTGAGTTTGGGACTATTATGTGTTTAAATAACTTAAAAAGGATAAAACTAAAAAAGCCTTAAAAAATGCGCGCCAAGCGCGCAAAATATTTTTGTGTTTTTAATTCTAATTTCG
>NW_022685693.1:0-1322 GCF_011630105.1 Anneissia japonica
AGTATTCATTCAAATGCATTCTTAATTCTTCTTTATGCTTGACTAAGTCTTCCTTAATCTCTAGTCAAATACCTTGATAGGACCCAGTTTACGTAAAATTCCCCACAATTTGTTCTGGTGTCGCTTTTTTGGATCACGACTCGGAGATACTCGTTTTCTCTGTTGCCACTAAAAAGATACATTAACATAATAACAATAATTTATTATTTTCATCAACATCTTCATTATCATCACCATTATCATTATTATTATTATTATTATTATTATTATCATTATTATTATTATTATTATTATTATTATTATTATTATTATTATTATTATTATTGTAATCAGTGCAACAACCAACTCCACCAGGTACCCACTTATAGGCCTACCTCTGGGTGGAAAGAAGCAATGTAGAGAAAGTTCCGCGCTCAAAGACAAAAGCGAAATGCACACCAAGGGATTGAATTGGAACTCTGACCCCGAAGTTATCATTTCATTTTATTTTATAGGATTTATATAGCGCACATATCCGAAAAAAACTGCTCAAGGCGTTTTCCCCACCTTTATCACACAGATTACGTGCAAGCACCTCCACTTCCCGGGTATTCCCATTTATGGCTGCGTCAAACTGGTGTTTGGTTGTTTATTGCGTGTCTGCGTAGTAGGCCTACGCTACATTAGTTTTCTAGTTGAACATGTTATTGATATTGTTGTCATTAGATTGGTAAATGCATGATGTGAAACTAATAGCCTAAATGAATACGTAGGCTACCTGCGACCTAATGAAATTAATCGAAGAGACGGATGATGTTATTATTATTATTATTATTACTTTAGTTACTGTTAATATTAATATTATTATTATTATCATCATTATTTTTGTACATTATAATCCAATAAACCATACAGATTGTGATATGAAATAAACTATAGAGTCTACACAATTAAAAATATATTTTGGCAGCACACTGTAAAAACCGTCGTGGCATTAGCTTTAAGCACGTTTGAGACGTGTTTAGCTTACGTGTTTGTTGTTACCCACGTAGCAAACTTGTTTATATGGTGTTCAGTAAAATTTGTTGGCCTTGACAAATATCAAGGCTCCACACAATCCTCCATAGGGCTACATTCGAATTAAACACGTGCAGCATAATGCATTAATTACTCTGTTAATTAAATGCGGAGAAAGCTTACCTGACGCCATGGATACACTGCATTTTCACAATAAAGACACTTTTGCGATGTGTTTGCCCAAGTGCTCGCACTAGTCCATTCATTTGAGCAGTTGGAGCAGCAAAACTTGCCCATAGCACGATGCCTGCCCTGATATGGAGTTA
>NW_022685694.1:0-945 GCF_011630105.1 Anneissia japonica
TGAAAAATTACGACTTTGTTACCCAATGAGAAGTGTTCTAATATAGACAATGGGTCGTGTCTCATGTTATTTGTTATATTTTAATTATTTATTATTTTCACTTGACTCGCATAAATAATTTTGTTCGAAGAACATTTATATGCAGTTGTACTTCGCAGCACTTCACTTGCAATTTGCAATTTCTAGTAGTATGGATAAAGCTTGATAAGCTATAGTTAGGCCTACGTTGTCCTGGATATTAAGTATATCCCAATAAAAGATCACGAGAAATTTGTTGGCGCTTCATTTTGATTACCCGTACTCGTGCGAATAAGTGCCCCGTTTGAATATACACCCCTCAATAATCCAATCAATCCTGGGACTGTGGATGTTGGCATGATTTGAGGTGTGGAGTGGAATCACATTCCCCTTTAGTCAATATCAAAATGAGGATATTTATTTATCTTGGACAGATGAGAGCTCCCTGGACAGACAGCACATTTCCAAATGAATATATAGGCCTAGCCTAGTCTAGTGCTATTCTTTTTCCGACAATTTGCACCTTTAACACATTCTCGTCGGGGTTTTCAAGAAAACATGCAATGATCATGCCGTCCTGCTAATATCAATCGCCCGATGGCCAACAAGTAACCACCACTACTAATTTCATCTCCTATTCATCTGCTGTTATGTAATACTGTACTCATAACATTCTTTTCATGACAAGCCATGCTCTCTGGACGATTATCTTTTCCGCCGCACCACCATTCGTAATTTTCGGTTTCCTGATGTCCTTTATAATCGTTTTTCATTCAAAATGTGCCTCTTGAATTTTCAAGAGGCACAATTTTCTCATAAGAACCCCTCGATTTTCATCTATTTCCATAAGTGCCCCCTCAATTTCCACTCTGTTTTCATAAGCGCCCCGTTCGAATAAGCGGCCCGTTTGAATAAGCGCCCTTTAAA
>NW_022685695.1:0-4909 GCF_011630105.1 Anneissia japonica
TAGCTTGCATCGCACAAGCCACATTGAAATTTATAAACAAGGCATTGTTCATTAACAATCTTAGGCTTACTTTCTTTAGATTTCAAGATTTCACCTATCTTCCTGCTAGTGAATACGGGCATAATTTCATTATTAATCTTAAAGCTAAGCTGTTTAAGTTGTTTAGATCATAGAGAAAATAGAACAGATTTCTCTTTGTTTAGATACGGTGTTGGAACAAGTTTGATCTTTAAATGGTAGAACAATTCTGATGGGTTGCTCGATAGCTTCTTGACTAGTAGTAATAATATTATTGTTAGATGTATTAACAATAGATTGTTTAAAATCATTAATGATACTACTGATTAATTCCGCTGGGTAATTAAATAAATAAATAAATAAAAATAATAACTTTAATTGAAACGACATTAATAATTAAAACAGCGGCACATGCTCGTTGGGTTCGTAAAAGTAACATCAATACAATGTAAAACGAGACATTAAATACAATAAAACATTAAGAAATTGGACAAAATGTTGGGTATTAAAAAATGTGTAACAATGACGACAAGTTGTATACCAACAACGTCAAGTCAATGTCTGTCAAATGTCTTGAAAAAGAGATGGTTTTTTTGTTTGTTTTGTACCAGTACCAGTGTACTGTATTTATTAGTAGAATAATTCCTTCACATTTCCACTGCATTAAATACACGAAGAGCACTTATTTTTTCTAATTAGACCTCATAACATTCAAACTGTTACTACATGTTATTTTAACAGTGAATATTAATTGGCAGATAGCACATGCTTTAGGTACTACAGGTACAAAATAAAGGTCATTTTAATATATTAATAATCATTCTAACTTTAAGCATAAAAAAGTGTTTTTACATGCACTGTTGGCTAAAAAATGGCAATGACCCACGATTCCTAAGCTTGTCTTATAAGACTGTCCGTGTCAACCCAGATGTTCTCTTTCACAACATAGTTTTTCAAAATTAAAGTCAGAAAAATTATTTGGTGTTGTACAACAGAGGAAAAAAATAATGATATATTGTACAACTGATTTTTCTAAGGCACAAAAAGCATATTTGACGATTGAAAAACATGAGAATGGTTAATGAGATACAGATTTTTGAATATTTAAAGACGGGGGTAGGGCTGAGGGGGTGGGGAAAGGGGCGTAACCACCCTTTTTCCACAATTTTCTCCAAAGTGTAAATATTCAAAAATCTGTATCTCATTAACCGTTCCCAAATTTTTCGCCACATAGGCTTCTTATGTCTTTGAAAAATCAGTTATACAACAAATCATAATTTTTTTCCTCTGGAGCCTGACTTTAAGGTTCACCCCTATTAAAGAAACACTTTTTTTGGTCCCAAAGAAGTCTCCTTAACAGGGGTTCAACTTCAACACAATGTATATTTAATTTAAATATATATCTTTTATAAATATCTATTTATGATCAAGTCTATATGATGACCCTTTATTGACCTATATATGATGACCCTTTATTGACCTATATATGATGACCCTTTATTGACCTATATGATGACCTTTTATTGACCTACATGACCACCCTTTATTGACCTACATGATGACTCTTTATTGGTGAAGTACTAAAAAGCCAGGATAAGATCTGTAGTCTATTTAAAATAATTTTTAAATTCATAAACATGCCTTGTATTGTAGTAATTGCTTCAGAAATATGCCAACAGGGGGGGGGCGCCAACAATTCCAACAGGGGTGTCTGAAGCAAGGAATTGACACGAGCCTTGGTGAGTCGGCCATGGTCCTCTGAAAGAATTCCCTAGTGGTTGATTTCATGGGGTGAATTTTTATGGCTTGCTGTACTGTAGTATGGCCCACAACTGTGCTTTGTTCGACGTACCACAATATTAGGAACTAACAAAAGATAGACAAATTAATTTTTTTTATATTTTTGTTCGAAAACAGGGGTCCAAGCTTGTCTGACAGGTGGAATTTTCCCTCTCTGACAGACCCCCCCCAACCCCGCTGGCATTGCCACTGACGCCTTGTTCCCAAAGTTATAATTAGTTAAAATCAATAATACTAATTAGACTAATTGATTAATTTAAATTATTTACATTGTGAAATATATACATAATTATAATTATTTAATATTATGCATTTCAATACGACTATATTGTAGAGTATATACAGGTGTGTAAGCCTACAAAAAGCTTGCAAGTCAAATTAGTGTTCGCTGTATGCATTAAATTTATATTCATCATAGTTGCTTGTACTGCAATTGAGAATCATGGACTGCACACATTTATGGCATGCACTTTTATGGCTCAATGATCACTTGAGAAATTGTTTTAAAAAAAAATAGTTTAGGACCCGGGATCAATCACAAAAGGGGAATTGAATGTCAAATTAGCAGCTACCATAACAAGTGGCAAGTATAGTCTACATCCAATGAAGCAAAATCATCTAAAGTCTACCGTAAAACATGAGAGACTCCTGGAAATTCGCACAATCTTTCATACATGTACAGAGTACATAAAAATCTCCCAGAAACTAACCCGTCTCCCATAAATTCATGTTTTCATGTTCTTACTAATGTAGTAACTGTTTCTCGAAAGTTAGCGACCATGGTATATCACTATGCGCAATAATTAAATGCATAAACCAGATCTCCCAGAAGTTGATTAAACTTTAACTTGGGACCGCTGGGCCTAGACTACGATATCAAACTATCCTAGCACTGTACCTACCTGTACATGACCTAGGCCTACAGAACAAGTAGTAGCCTGCTAGACTACTACAAACAGCACAACAAAGGCCTAGGCTAGGCCTACAAACAGAACAGTATTGGTACAGTGTGTGAAATGAATTTTGGAAACACAATACACATTGTTTTTTTAATTAGACTGACATTCATGTGTAATCATACACGAACACATTTTGTTAATTTAACGATTTGTTTTCCATGGATAACAACCACTGCACATTGCTGAAAACGGTAAACCTACTGAAGCGTGATCTAGGCCTCGCCCGCTGTCTGTACCGAACGTACGTAGGCCTAAGCTAGGCCTGGTAAACAATAGGACCGTACACACAGCGTGACCTCAATATTGCTAGCCCTGATCGTTTAGGAAGGCCGAAGGTACTACTGTACCTTAATTTTTATAATTCAAGTTATACTTTTTTCAATATATGATATAATAAACAACTATAACAGCTGACCAACTATTTACAGAAACGAGGAATTTAAGTTGTACTTTTTTAGCTCGTAGTAGTAGGCCTAGAGGTGGAGACAATCGCTCGAGAGCACATCGCCCGATACCAATACGATAGGGTCATCATCAAAATATCAATAAAAATTACATAAAAATCGTATTTATTGTAAATAATCACTACAGCTGATACACTAAAGGGTAACGTATATTCGGATAAAAACATAAAATATGGCTGTCATACCATAGCTATCACGGATTGTTGTTTTTAAATCAGAAGTATGCACACCAATACAGTAACCGCGAAATGTATTTTGTAAATTGTATACATTTCGGAAGCAAGGCTTGCCATGTGTTCGCGGAAAATCTAAGAAAACTTGAAAAATATAGAAAATCACAGATAGTTAAGTCAATACACTTATCATTCTAGTATTCAACTAAAATGTGAAACAATACAAAAGCACATTTTACCATTTAAAATCATGAAAATTGTAAATATCTGCTGTACATCAGTTCCACTCTAACGAATTGAAACGACGCCATTGTAAAGCTTTTATTGAAGCAAAGAAAAGTCAGTTATTGCATTGTGGGTAATAACATTCAGTAAAACTCGTCGCACGTGGTCGAATAAGCAGATTGAGGGTGGCAACACAGAAGAACTGTAATTTTCTCCTTGCTTCCGTGAGTGGAAAGGTGTGACTTCAGATATATAACATCGGATAATTACTTGCAACAGATAATATGCTATCCTTTACCTATGATAAACGGCATATTGGAACAATTTATTAGAAATAGTGTAGGATACTCTCAGCTAGGCCAGCAGTGTAGGCGTGCCCTGGCCTGGCCTAAGGATGCCATCAAGGAGTTAGGGTAAATTGGCCTATAACATTAAAATTAGTGGTGTATATACTATACTGAATATTATTACAAAGATAGGCACAATAAAATTATGATTAAATTTGTCCATGTCTAGATAAAATTTCCACCAATTAGCTGGACACGCCTAGAAAATGACGATTTCAAATGTAGGTCGTTTTAAATTAAAATTTAAGTTCAAGCATGCTTCATATTAAAATAATTATATTTACTGTTATGTTTAATTCTTTTTTTAAATATTGATATGATCGCCGTTTCATAGTAGGACTACGTTTTATGGGCATTAAAAAAAAGCACAAAAAAGGCAAAAAACAAAACAAAACCGTAAAATATTACCCTCGAAGGTTTCTTGTTGACTGTTGTTACTTTCTTGCACTCACATTATTACATGACAAAACACCACAATTAAAAAAAATCTATGTGGCCATATACACAATTGGGATACATACAAAAAAAATATCTTTACATTAACTTTTATACTAGAGGCCGCAGTCAACAAAAGCTTGATTGGCAGGCCGGGATGACGCAATTCAGTTGATACTGGTGTTGATTACATGGTCTTAAGGAGCAGCACAGTTGCCCTCTGGCATTTTTCTCAGACGTTGACATTGAGATCCAGAACTATAACACATCGACCTGATCGAGAATGTGCAACGTAGATCTACTAGGAGTACTTGTTCCTGGTTGAAGGGTTTTGAAGTTCTGATAGGCTCCGTACATTAAATTTACCTACTCTGAAGTACGGTACAGAAGATATAGAAGCGATATGATTGAGACATTTAAAATTCTAAATAATTTATATGATAGTTCTGTCTCTAGTTTTTTTTTTTTTTTTTTTTTTTTACAATTTA
>NW_022685696.1:0-545 GCF_011630105.1 Anneissia japonica
GAAACCTTGCAGTGATGGGCTTGTTAGTCATTTGCAAGATGTAACCACGTAAACGGACATGCAAATAGATTTCTCCAACCATAGACACCAGAAAAAATATGTTGAAATACAAACTACACTAGTGAAGTTATTGAATAGCTCTTGCAAGTTACTGTAACTTCGATTTTTAAATTTTATCTCAGAACCTACATAGCAGCTTTGCAAACCAGGGAGGCGATCTTGAGAACTCTTTGTGGTTCTCTCTTGCCAAAAAAGACTGGGTAGCTGAAAAAAATCTTGTCAAGTCTACATTCGGTAAGATAACTTTTCAAAAAAATAATTTGTGCTTACCCATTAATATTTTATACTTTCTGATACCCATTTATATGTTATACTTGTTGAAGTATTTCAATGCATTTATAAGCTTAATTTCCACCATTTAAGTTAATACAGTATATATCAGCATTTGGGTCAGGCATTTCATGTGTTATAACATGTGATTGTTGTCTATCTTTGCAGAATACGCTGCGAACATAATTGAAATGGCTCTGTACATGGCAAAAAGT
>NW_022685697.1:0-546 GCF_011630105.1 Anneissia japonica
CCGAGAAGACTTGTTCCACCACCAGAACCATTAATTTGCGAGTGAGCCGTTTGAACCAGCACCGAGCTGAATGTTACGGTGCCCCTGATTTAACCGCTCGGCCAATCAACTCGCCAAATCAACTCACACTTTCTTTAAGAACAAAATTTTATAAGCGCATTGAGACTGAAGTTGCTTAATAAAATTAGGAACAAAATAAGAACAAATTGAGGCTGAAATAAAGTGTTAAATGAGGTTTTTATTCAAAAAAAGTAAAAGTAGAAACCTAGCAATACTTATTTGCAGCAGGTGTGACCAGGGGGGAAATAAAGTGACTATGTAATACTACGGAGGAATAAGTTTCATTGTAATACCATAATACATCAAATATACTGCTGTAAAATAATAATTTTGTTTGTTTGAAAAGTGTGTAAAAATATGAACAAACTAAGAACATTTTAAGACTGAAATCGGAAAAAAAAAATGAGAACACTGAGCCTGGGCAAAAAATAGTTCTTAAAATTAAGTAAAATAAAAAATAAAATGTATTATAGATTAAAATGTATA
>NW_022685698.1:0-726 GCF_011630105.1 Anneissia japonica
ACGGGCAGCACTGTGTCTGTCCCGTCGACCGTTACGGTGCAGTCTGCGAGCATCCCTACGTCGGAATGTCGGAAGCGATGTTAGCGTTCGCGGACGCCTGTCTGTGAAACGATCGGCATGGGTCTGAAGCTAGCCCTGCTGGAAACCGCGTTTAGGTGGCTGCCGATAAGACCGTACTTTTGGATTTCCATCGTGACGGCGGTAGCCTGCTATCTTCTCAGCCACCTAGATGTGTATAAGAGACAGGGCTATTTTTGGGAAGACTGCTAGAAACAAACCTCTCGTCCTCAATCACGGTAGGAAGAAGAATCTGCGCGAGACCATGTACAAGTTTCAATCCCTGTGGCATACGGTCGACGGTTGCGAGGGATTCGAAACTTGGTATCAGGTCGTAGGTTACGGCCTTCACCGACTCATCGGAAACGTGTTCTGCGACCGTCTCCGATGGTATCGCTCGATTACGTTCACGCGGTACGTCGTTTACTATCCGATCAAGTACCTGGTCTGGCAACCGATTCACGGCGACTGCTCACCGACGTACGAGGACGACGTCTGCTTCGGTTTCCACCTCGACCTCGTGTTCAACTTCGTCAGAAAGCACCTCATCCTGGCGATCGTCGTCCTGCTCAACTGCTGGCCGCTCATCTCGTACGGACTGTCGGTCTTCCGGCGAGCCTTGAAGTCCGTACACCGGGAGATGGTGTACCAGCTGCACAGGTTGGATCC
>NW_022685698.1:842-1614 GCF_011630105.1 Anneissia japonica
TGTCGATGAACGCCTTCTCGGCCGCCGTACGGTTTGCGGAGTGCATCCTGGCTCCCGCGCAAACGGCGGCGAACACGAGAACCGTCACGACGATGGCCACGCTGCATCCGATCATCTCCGGCGTACACGAACGGTTCTTCATGTCCGCGGACTTCGCCTTTCTCACGACACCCCACTGGTCCCAATTCAACATCGGAGTGAATTTTCGATCGATCTTCGTGTCTTCGCTTCCGATCGTCTCTAGCAGGGTTGAATCGGAGACGGCGACCGACCCCGAAGTTCTTTCCAGCACCACGGATCCTCCGACTACCCGCTCGACGGTCACACACGGTCACCCGGTTCAGACGGATGGTGCCTTCGGAAAGAAGTGGAGACGCCCGAACCACGACTTTCGGGGGAGCCTCGACGTGAGTCTCGTTCGAGCCGTTCGTGTAACTCAAACGTTTCAAAGTCACGTTGAACGCCCTGCCAACACCGGTCACGCGCACTGACGAAGAGAGATCGCCTCTCGCTCCGACGTACCCGTCGCAGCGGAACTCGAATCCTTCGACGTGCACGTGGCTGTCGATCAAGAAGACGTTGCATCCGCCCCGTCCGTCGGCGACCGCGATGATTCCCTCCCCGCACATCGGCAGCACGGTCACGTTCGACAGGAAGACGGGTCCCAGATCATAAGGCAGGACGCTCAGCAACGACGACTTCTCGCTAGACGACGGATCTTCCGGCGACGCGTCGTCCGGCACGACCACGAACGTGTCCCTCCCTTTCGAAC
>NW_022685699.1:0-593 GCF_011630105.1 Anneissia japonica
ATATATATATAATAAATAAATAAATAAACAACATGCAAAAAGTGTATCTCGTATCAGATTATGTTTTTCTTAATTTAAAATTTTGTCGAATGAACGGTATAGAACATGTGATTTAAATGATATCTGCATAATTTGAAAGATATTCTTTTTTAAAGTTTTTCTGAACAAAAGCAAATTATTGCAACTATTGATTTCATCTGTAATTTCATTCCATAATTTAGGACCATAAAATTTAACAAAAAATTGAGTATTTGTAAGTCTCGTAAAAGGAATGACTAGTCTTCATGTTTTTCCGAAATTATGTACATTAAATGTATTACCTGTGCAAAAGATATTTGAAATCGAAATTGGTAATGAGTGATTTTTATATTGGTACATAAGGGATAAGACCTGGTTTTTTATGAAGATCAAAAATATTTAGAACATTCAGTTTCTTAAATAATGGTTCACTATGGGACATAGCAGGGGATACACAAATAATTCGTACAACACGTTTCTGTAATTTAAATAATTTCATAAGATTTGAACGATAATCTGCTGCCCAAATAATATTACAATATTGTAAGTGTGGAAGAATGAAAGAGTTGTATAAA
>NW_022685700.1:0-846 GCF_011630105.1 Anneissia japonica
TTATAACGCAGACCTGAGCTGAAAAAAAAATTCATTCATTCATTTCTTGCTTATTCATAAAACGTAGGAGTATAAAATCAGTGAATCACTGAATTGCGTCAATTTACAAAAACTGTTCAACATAATACGCCATAACACGCTTAAATAAATTGATATACAAAACTCGCACAATGAAAAAAAAAGAAAAAAAAAGAAAAGGAGAGCCATAAAAACCGCAAATTAAATGAATCACATAATTAACAGATACATTTGGAGATCTTATAATATACAGCATTCTAAATAATTATTTTTCGTACAACAGTTATTAAAAATCAACGGTTAGAACAGCTAGCACATGAAAAACAATGATGCATATGATTTTGCAATAAATGGATTTTAGTGAAATAATAGGATGGTTGGCCGTGGAGATTGTATATGAATAATAATGTAATAATAATAATAATAATAATAATAATAAATTACTAAATCGAAACGTCGAGACATTCTCAACAAACAGTTCTTTTCAGAACTATCTATGTGGTGTAAAGCAAGCATTAATTATATTTCAAACATTAATGGGAAGATTTGTGAATCGTTTATATATTAAAGTATTTAAAGAATATATCGCCTTATTTGCTTTTTTCGGCAATTTTGGTTTTGTAGCGGTTTTGGGATATTCTAGGGCATAAGAAAAATAAATTATTATCTGAATAAGTTACGAATAAGTACCTTACACTGAAAAAGTTTCGTCTGTTCCGCTTCGACGCTTTCAATCGTATAACTTGGCGTGTCACAGGTCATTTAGGTGGCTCAACGCGGTAAGAAGAACATGTGCGGCCTCAGAAGCTGCTAAAAATAAACTATTGA
>NW_022685701.1:0-1680 GCF_011630105.1 Anneissia japonica
TTATATATATATATATATATATATATAAAAGCAATTGCCTATGATTGCTAATAGTCTGAAGGAAGAGAAAGAAAACTTGGTAACCAGTGGCAACTGTTTCGAGTGTATTGACCCAGTTGCTACGTTGTGATGGGCTATAGATGAGAAGAAAGTGGAACGGAAATGCCGCAACATTCTCTACTCATTAGTTTCAAACACCCTGCCATTTTGTTTTTTCTTCCTCTTAATTCACCAATTTATATCCTTAAACTTTCTGTTTCACCCCAAGGATAACGGTCTATGACGGAACCGGAGCTGAAATTTTATATGAAACGATGGCACAGACCCATAGAGTCTGTGGTTATGGCTTGATGGCTAGTATGTTGATATAATTCACTTATATCAACAGTTCATCCCTTTAAAATCCTATAGATTTCCTCTTTTATCCATGTAACACTACCGTACTTTTTTAATGTATGGTTAGATTACACTGTAAGATAAATTTAGTTTTATTCCATAAGCTTCCTTCCTTAATTACAACATCCAAGATAATTAATTATAGTGGATACAGATAATTTAAAATGAAATATAAAACAAGTGAGTTTTTAATGTAATAATTACAATACTGGAAATGAAAACGTCACGAAGGACTCTTGAACAGTATCATCCAAAAATAGAATATACGTGCGTTTATGGCGTTTACCATAATTAGATTTTTTTAGATAAAAGTTTATAAACCAACATTTATACATAATATATATTAATTACCGGTATCTCGTGTTAATATTTTTTTTTAGCTTCCAATAAGACCAAATAGAAGAAATTACGTGTCTAGCGTCGCATCACAACACAATTTTAGATGGGAAAGGGTGGCTTTTTTCCCCTTTGTTTTTTGTTTTAAACTATACAATATCCCTAATCAAATTAAATGTGTTAAAATTAATCATTTTGAATAGGTTGGTGAAACCATCATTATAATTCACTTAAAATAGGTCTATACTTAATTTGATTAGAATTTCCTGGACAATTTCTATTTTTATTTTAAAAAAAAAGAAATCCCGCCTCCAAGCTTTTTATTTTGCTAGAAAATTCAGGTGGGAGTGCATGGTTTTGGCCTATTATCAATAGGCCTACAAAGATTATTGAAAAAAAAAATATAACAATCATACGATGCTGTCCGAGTTGCCCAACATCAACGATTATAAGGATCGATCACAATAATAAAATTATTGAGGATAGTAATATTAGGTCGATCAATTAAAGAAACCATTACACTACATATAATGATAATAACAATAATAATAAAACAAAGGACCTTATAATGAATGCTGTCTCTTATACACATCTAGATGTGTATAAGAGACAGGCGCTGTCCGAGTTGCCCAACATCAACGATTATAAGGATAGATCACAATAATAAAATTATTGAGGATAGTAATATTAGGTCGATCAATTAAAGAAACCATTACACTACATATAATGATAATAACAATAATAATAAAACAAAGGACCTTATAATGAATGATGTTGATTCCAAGAAAAAAAATAATAAGTTAATAATAAGTTTCTTTATTTTAAATCAACCGATTATTGTTGTTTGTTTTTATAAGCGAGAATTGTAACATAAACCAAAGTTTTAGCAGTGGTACGACAAGCTGTTTGATTGTCTTAAAAGAATGTTACTTTTTTTTTTTTTTTTTT
>NW_022685702.1:0-622 GCF_011630105.1 Anneissia japonica
GTTCGCGACAGCATCAGCCGCGGCAGTTGCGAGCGCAGGGAAAGGCGATCCTTACTCGAACATTCTGGTAAGGTACGGCGATCGAGAGACGACGTTCGACGTTCGAGACGTCAGCGCCTTGTTCTACAAGGTGCTGCTCACCAACCACACGGAATACGCGCATCCCGAGTCATACCGAAGAGCGCTGACGGCAAGCGCAAGGAAACCCCCATGGAGGACCACGGAACGACACAGGATACTAGTACTGCCCCTGCCGCGCCCTGCGCCAGACGTGCGGTTTCGCGAGATCGCCATGAGATCCGTTGACTTCACGACGGAAGCGAGAGAGAGGCTGCTTCCTTTGCAACCCGGCGAATCGGGTGCGTTTTATTTCGGCGAACCGGTCGTCAGAGATAAGAAAGGGGAAGAGACGGTACTCAGGGCAGGCGACGTCCTGACTTCGGCGGCCTATCGCAAGTTGTACTCCGATCTAGGGTGGAAGAACGCGCTCGAATTCCGGAAGTGCATGAACGCCGTGTACAGGTTCGCTCGATGTCCCGTCGTCAGAAACGATCTGACAGACGGCGAGGTCGATTTTCACTTCCAGGCTCCCCTTCCTTAGGGGGAAAAAAGGTAGGATTCC
>NW_022685703.1:0-799 GCF_011630105.1 Anneissia japonica
ACATAAATTAAAACTGTTTTGTTATATTCTGTATGATGAATCAAAATCGAACAAACAAGCAACCTAGGCCTAGGTAGCAAGACATCGGCGTCAATCCATCCAGGTTCTCTGTTGTTGTTGTTGTTGACATGTATGCACTGGATTGGCACTGTATTTTGATTAATGATAGGCTGATCTATTGAAAGGGGAAAATGTACTCTATATAATTATAATTATTGTGCATAGGCTGTGATTTTTGTGATAACTGTATCAATCCAGTTGCTGTTTGTAAACTTCGAGATATTTCATTTTTTTCACAGAAAAGCGATCATTTTTTGGTATATATAGAAAAATAGCAAATAGTAAAAAAATCTATGCGGCTCCAAAAATCGGTGCAGGCGGGGACGTGAAACTCACGATTAATTTTGTTTGGCCTAATGCATGCGCAGCATACTTTAATAAACTTGCATTATCAGTCACGTAAATTTATCAATTTTATTTAAATGTACGTTAATGTGTGTTCAACTTTCAGCACTCAAAAATAGCGTCGGCCCAAGCAGCGGTGCCCAAGCTTATTACTGATTTACCACTTGAGGCCATTTTTATGGCAAGGTAAATTTATGAATCCACTGTACCATGAATCCACAGTATATGAAAATCATATTTTCCCCAAACTTGTAAGTGTTTATAGTCATGTTAAGATATTGACCAAACAAATTTTTGTAAAAACAAAGGAGTTTCCCTAATATGAGTATAGTGTCATTCTTCTCAGTCAGATACTGTCTACTCTACACAGTTAAATAAATAATAATATTGTATA
>NW_022685704.1:0-1518 GCF_011630105.1 Anneissia japonica
TCTTGTGTTGTTGTAAAATGTATTTTAAAACAGTCATGCTTGGCTGGTTTGACATGGACTTTTGCTGCTTATGGCACAGGCACACAAAATGTAAATCAAAACTAGTCAGCCAAGCGTGACGTGGGCCTGTTCCATTAATGATGGGGGAATTATTTTCCCTGCTGTCCAATGTTTTAATGGTCAGGGTACCGCGATCACAAGTTCAGGCCCGTAGGCAGGTGGGTAGGGGGGAGGGAGGGTACGGACGCACCCCACAAATTCCAACAAAAGGTGCACTTTTTAAAACCTATGATTTCACAACATCGTTCCTAATTATTACAAAATGCTATAGCATGCATTGCATTATATATTTGCCAGCGTATCTAACCGTTGATTTTTAATAATGTGGCATGAAATTTGTTAGAAATTGATCGTCTCCGGTGAATGCAGATTGATCTATATAATATGAAGAATGTTATCTATAGGCATACAGATGTACAGAACATAATAACGTTACTTTTTCAGGTCCCAAAAACACCCAAATTAATGAAAACTTTAATGAAATATTCATGAATTATGTATTTGAGAAATCTATTATGTAAGACCCTCAAAATGCTACTTTGTCACTTTTCTCACAAACCCCCTCCAGGCCTCTGCCCCTGGACCACCCAATTTCAAAAATTTTACTTTTAAAACCTATTATTTCACTAAAATCGTTCCTAATTATCGCGAAATGCTATAGTATGCATTACATTTTTTTGCCCGCTCTTTTACCCGTTGATTTTTAATAATGTGCTGAAATTGTCAGCTCCAGTGATTGCAGATTGATCCATGTCATCTGTAGGCCTACAGATGTAAAGAACATGAAAAATTACAATTTCACAGTGGTGGATTTTAGGGAGAAGAGCCCCCTAAAATTATAAAAGAAAATGGAGAAAAAAAGAAAAATCATAATTGAAGTTTGTCTGAGAGTCCCCTTTCCGGGCATTTTGAGGTGCCATAATCATAAATTTTCTTACCTCAGCCCCAATCATGGTGGGGCTGAGGTAGTATTGACTTTCTGTCTCAAGTTCCTCCCTTCATTCCCACGCTCTATTTCTCCTGCTTTTAATGTAGGTCCCTAGACAATACTCAAATGAATGAAAATTTAAATCGCGATATTACAAATTATGGATTTTAGAAATCCATTAAAAAAGGCCCTCAAAATGCTAATTTTTCAAAGCTTCCAGAAGATTCGCCCCACCGGCAGTCGCCCATCGTAAGGTCCACTTCGGTTGCAAAACGCACCTCCCCATCGAAAATCCTGCCTACGGCCCTGCCCTGCTAGGCATTATAGGCTAGGCTTATATGGGCTGGGATTTGCAACAAGGTCTTGGACTATTAGGCCTCTATACTATAGTAGGAGGCCTGGTTCTAGTCTAGGCCTATAATATAGAGCGCCAGGGCCCCATGCGCGGGCGGCCCCGACATTGTACTTTAAAAAAAATATAATATAAACTATAATACCGTAGTTTCATTCAATGGGGCCCCGACAGTTTT
>NW_022685705.1:0-579 GCF_011630105.1 Anneissia japonica
AACTACAGTATACTATAATAATTGTGATCAACAAATCACAACTTACTTTTTAGCACAATTTTCTTCACTTTTTAATATTATTAACATCATTATCTGTTATCACCATCGTCATCATCATAATTATTATTATTATTATTACTACTACTAGTAGTACTGTATTATTAAAACAAAACATTATAGAGCTTGCAACATTAGAATACCGCACTTTCAGCAGTAAAGAACAATTAAAACCTCATAAAAAAGGCAACTAATCCGTTTACCCATAATTGAATCCAAGGACACCAGTGTTAGGCTATGTTCACACACACGGCGTAAGACTGGCGTGGCTTACGCCAGGCGTAAGCTAATCCACGGATTAAAATTCCAAAGTGTTCACACAAACGGCGTTCGTTAAACTAGCAGTAATATAGGCCTATGTGGAATAGTTTTCAGTTTTACGTAATAATGTACGTGTTAACAGTAGTAAAATTAACAGTGCATCATGAAAACTTTTAAATCTGGGAATTGTTCGAAGTAAACTTATATGATTATTGTATTTTAAATGAACAATTTTACTTTTGATTTTTCAGCTAGCATTGT
>NW_022685706.1:0-861 GCF_011630105.1 Anneissia japonica
AGTTTACCGGTTTACTGTGGAAGCCCTTTGTACGATAAGATGAAGATAACATTTATTGTCACGTTAAACAACTGGAAATGTGTTTTCCACTGGTAATACAAAAACATAATTACAATTAAATTACAACTGATTAAAATTTGTTTAACATGTCATGCTGATATTAGAAACCGATCGATTAAAAATATAATTAGAATGAAATTTAAAAAAAAACAATGTCGACCTTTTTTTAAAATTATACATATAAACAACTAAAAATGCATGTAGAAACAGTCCAAGTGAAACTCAACAGACATAATTATGTACCGAATTGTGATACACATTCAAACAAGTTCGATTTGGAGCATATCACTTCCTATACAGAGCCCAATTCATGAAGAACAAGCTCTCTGACATTATATCACACAGACTGAGTGTTGCCTGGAGCGCCAGTTAGTGATGAGACTTATCTTGTTTTATGCTTCTGGCGTCCCTTCGAATTTCTTAATGATACCTGTCTCCACTATGAACAATGCCTCCCTTCATGTGTTAAAATCAATGAGATCATCTGCATTTTCTTACAAATAAATACAACTGAATCAAAGGTAGATAATCTGAATCAATAATTTATAAGTGCAAATTATTTATTGAATATGTACAATTAAATTAGTTGAACACATCTTCTGAAATCATAATTATCATTATAATAAATGAATATATACTAAATGTACTAGCTATAAAACTTTATTATTAAATTACAAATTATTATTTAAATACATTACTTACAAATATCATTTGTGCCTGAAATTATTGGGAACATTTTAATCGTTTTGTATACACTCCATATATACTGTTTACGGTATACAGTATATGCATGTACAGTAA
>NW_022685707.1:0-2713 GCF_011630105.1 Anneissia japonica
TATGAATATGTTTTAAATAAAATAAATAAATAAATAAAAATTAACACCATGCCCACTGAAAATCTTCCTCCTCGAGCAAATCCTGGCGCCACCATTGTTGGTAATTCAAGGCCACCCCAACAAAATGGAAAAAAATAACAAAATCTTAGGTGTTTAGTGCAGTTTTGTATATTCGGTATAATATTAAAAAGTGAGTGGATTCAGTATCATTATGATAATAACTAATTTACCATAGGCCTAATATATGATTGACTAATACCAACTATTTTTTTGCAAAACACAATTTTTGCAACAACAATATAATTGAGAAAACTGCACAACCATGCAAACACGTGTAGATATAAAGCAGGGGTGGGCATTAGAATTGGTCGGAGGGCCAAAGTGAATTTTCGATTCAACTCCGAGGGCCGCACCCAAACTTTGATGTTTCAGTGAGTACGGAGGCTTATTCCTATTATTATTTATTTTTTGTTTATTATCATGTTTATTTGTATAACATCTTTGTTCAGTGATCCACGTTCACCACTTACGTAATGTGTGACATTAATGGAAATACAGGTAAAGATCGTGGTGTTGGTTGATTATTCTCATGCATGCGTGCATTACTGTACTCATGGTACGTGTAACACACGTAGACCTGTCGTACTTTTGTTTTCATTTGCCATTTGCCGATTTTTGCTCTTGTTCTGTATATATCTTTGCAAAAAAATAGAAAATTCAAAATGGCCGCCAAAGAACACAATTTTGGCAGTTTAAAGGCTCTAAGAGCCCATATTACCATGATCTTGGTGTTAATACATGTTCTTTAGTTCATTCAAGTTAATAAAACATTATTAAAATACACTACCATACATTTTTATTGTGAAAATGCAAAATTAAATAAAATATTCAAAATGGCCGCCCAAAAAAAAACAACACAAATTTGGCAGTTTGAAGACTTTTAGTGTACATAATAATAATAATAATAATAATAATAATAATAATAATAATAATAATAATAATAATAATAATAGTAATAGTAATAGTAATAGTAATAGTAATAATAATAATAATAATAATAATAATAATAATAATAATAATAATAATAATGTCATTTTGTTAGGCGCACGTATCCATCCCTAGTAAGGGTGCTCGCGGCGCCGTTTTCAACCTGCCGAGTGTACATGTAGCCATTTTCCGCATTATTATGTGAATTAATTAATTTTAATTATTTATTTAATCTTAATGTATATTCATTTGTGTCGGACCAGACATGGATGGGAAAGATAGGCAAAATTAGATGCAAATACTCTTCGGGGTCACCATCCATCACCACCCTGGCGCAATCCCGAACCTCTGCCTAGGTGGCTCGAACAAAGGAACGGGAAACACATTTGCCCTTCCACAGACGACCGGGTGCTGAAAGTTGTAATCGAGACAGTGGCCCCAAAAAATAAATGCCGGCCTGTGAGAAACGGGGAAAAAGCAAAAGGTCCACTGAATTATCTCAGATAAGAAAGTATAATACATACTCCAAGTATTGAAATACATGCCATCGTGTTGGGATTCAATATTTCGACATTAATTATGTCATCATCAGGATTATGTCATCATCAGGAATGATGATGACATAATTAATATCGAAATATTGAATCCCAACACGATGGCGTGTATTTCAATACTTGGAGTATGTATTATACTTTCTTATCTGGGAAAAAGCAGTTATAGAATTTATTCAAAATGAGAAATAAAAAGAAAAGATTTAAGTTCAGACTTGAACTCAGAGAGTGAAGACAAATTTCGGTGTTGAATACCAAGATTATAGTAATATGTATCAGTATCAGTTTGCCAGAAATGCAATATGATTTACACTGGAGAAACCAAAAGGCGACTGGCTGATAGAATAACAGAACATTTAAGATCAATTAGACTAGCACTACCTGGACGCCCAGTGGCATCCCATTTTAAGACAGGGCATAAATGTTGATAATGATTTTGTATTTACTGGAGTCAAACTTTGTAACACAACTGATACATCTAGGAAATCTTTAGAAGAAAGAATAATTTTTAAACTTGGGACTATGGCACCGACGGGTATTAATGTATTATTATTTAATTCATTTAGATTATAATTCAGCGGTACATCATTGTACATGTATATCTATATTCATAGGTTTTAATGACATTATATATTCATAGGCCTATCTGATAATTTGGTTTATCTTTAGAAGAAAGAATAATTTTTAAACTTAAGACTATGGAACCTATAGGTATTAATGTATTATTTAATTAATTTAGATTATAATTCAGCGGGTACATCATTGTACATGTATATCTATATTCATGGATTTTTATGACATTATATATTCATAGGCCTTTCTTATAATTTAGTTTACAAGCTGGTAATCTTTAGATTGGTTCATCATACATTATACGCCCTGGCGGCTATTGTTTTTACACTATTGGGTCGGGCATTGCTATTGTTCTAATTTTGCCATTGTATTGTTTAAATTTTGCTTTTGTTTCTATGAGTATCAGCCCATCATTGACCAAACATGTCTTTATGTTCATGCGTTTTGTTTATATATTTCTCATTGGTCAGTTTATTATAAGCTTTACTTATAAATATTCTACTCTCACTGTATTATGTATCACTTGAGAAAGACCTATGGTCGAAAACGTTCGTGAGCATCTATTTCAAATAAACTGAGGCACAATAACCACCTCGTCTGTG
>NW_022685708.1:0-2020 GCF_011630105.1 Anneissia japonica
ACATAACTGTTACCACTATACCGTATATATTTCCATTATATTGTCATAAAGAATATCTGCTATGGTTTTTGGGAAAAAAATTTGCATTTTTCTACAGAGGTCAACCACCTTTTGACCTTTAGATACGTCGATTTCAATTTCAATTTGAATGGCTGAAAATCTACAGGCTACATGTTGATACCATCCAACGTCATACAAATCCATCCAATAAATCATGAGTTGTGAACCTAAATGCTAACCACTACCCCAAACATCGCCATACAAAAGTAATCAACAATGACAGTAGTACATTAATTAATTTATACATTTTGCTTGTTAATATCATTTTTTTATATTACATATACTTATTAATAATAGAAAATACTTTTGCTATCAAATCTATACTCATAACTGTAGATTTGTAAATGCTTGTGAGTGAATTGGTTATAAATTTACAACTTTTCTTTGGAGGTCAATGACCTCTTGACCTCCAGTTATGTCAATTTCTGCCTGTTTCAAAACCTTTTTAAATTTCCCCCCTTAAAAGGTACGAATATTTTACAAAGTTTGGTAAATTTTATAAGTTATTTTATTTGCATGAAGCTACTGTAATAGGACTTTTCATATTTGTTGTAATTTCCTGTGGCGGATCCAGGAATTCGAAATAGAAGGGCCCAGTGAGGGTACTTTCACAGATAGAAGACCTATACTGGGGCGGGCAGGGCCCACCCCCACCTCCCGTACGGAAGAAAAAAAAAATTACATGTATTTTTTACATATTAGTAGACTCTGAAATCGATTAAATAAGCCTTTGTAATCACTGCACAACTTTCTAAGCCTTCTAATCGAAGCTCGACCACGCTCACTTTGCTTTCGTCAGGGAAATCTGACCCCTCGTCGGGGACCTCTCCCCCTCCCCCCTCCGTCGGACAAATCCTGGCGCCATCCCTGATCTATACTCCCTCAGCCACACCATGGTTCGGGCTGAGGTAAGAAAATTTGTGATTATGGCACCTCTAGATGGCCGGAAATTGCACTTTCAGACATAAAATTTGAATCAAATTTTCTTTATATATATCTCCATTTTTTAAAAATTGGAGTGGGTGGGCGGCTGGGTCCCCTTGAATTCGGCACTGGGTACTTAGCAGGTGAAGGATCTATACCACGTCAGCCCCACCAGGATTTGGGCTAAGATAAAAAAAATTTGTGATTTTATGGCACCTCTAAATGGCGGGAAATTACACTCTCAAACTTTGAATATATATTTTTCCATATATCTCCTTTTACAACAAAATTAACAATTTAGCCCCATCCCCACCCTTGAATGCGCCACAAATTTCTGAACAAAATCGAAGTCGAGATTGCTTCCATGATCTCAATGACTTATTTATCATGGTGGTTATCCTTGATAAGGTTCCCCGAAAAAAATCCCGATGGATCAAAAGTATCCTTCATATTAACCCGGATATGATACTCCAACTGTGGCGGGTCCAGGAAGTCGAAGAGGGGACTCAGGGAGGATTGGGAGCTGAGGTAAGAAAAAAGTATCATTATGGCACCTCCAGACTGCCGGAAATGGCACTCTCAGATTTAAAGTTGAATACAATTTTGTCTGTTTTCTAAATTTTTTTAAAAATAATTTTTGAAAAAAATTAGGAGGTTGGGGCCAGTGTTCACTATAACACTTGGCATAGCCAATCATTTTGTATCACAAATGATTAATTCCTAATGTCAAGCGAAAGATATTTTTATACGAAATATTTTTTTTTTACTCAATACAGTTTTACAACCTATAACACATTAACTACAGTGTACTGTAAGTTCTGTAGTTAACCTTTAGTGAACTATTAAAAAAAATGGCCTAATTAATTATCTTATTGTTTTCGTTGAATTAGATGGAGTTTAAATGTGGTTATATTCTGCTAGTTTGAAGGTTAACTGTAAGATAATCAGTTACACTTGCTATACATCTTGGTTTCCCCCATACGCCTAAATACAGAATTCACGAATGCAGGCGATTTTTCTTCATGCTTGAGGGTGG
>NW_022685709.1:0-1850 GCF_011630105.1 Anneissia japonica
TTACTAAAATTGGGTCGGCTAGGCACAAACTGTGCCGCAGCAGTGTTATATCGTGAAAAAAAAAACAGTATCAAGTCAATGAATGTATAAATATTAGCATGTCCACTCACAAAAGAATGTTGATATCGACTTTACTGCACTCCGTTGGTGTTAAAAACTTAAGTTTCACATATGAAATAATTTCATGTCTTGCTTTAAAATTACGCCCTCTATCGATTTATAAGCTTTCAAAGAGTGTCAAATACACTATGTTAAGCCAATAACGGTAAAAATGAAGTTTAAAATTTCAATTGTTATTTTTACTAGAAAATAATATTTTCCACCAATTTACCATTCTATAGGCCCTAATTTACACAGATCCTTAATCTTTTAACTGTCCTGCGATTGATTTTACTTCAAGACCCTTATTGACAATAATGTTAAAGGTAAATATATGTATAAAAGGCACTGATTTTCTACCTTATTAGCAGCACAAGTAAATAATCACACAGTTTATCATCAAAAGACGAGAATGATGAAGTACTAGGGCAACTCAATCATAGACTGGTACGTATCTGCAGGCCCTCAATAGGTCCTGCAGAGACCATCATGATATATAAATTAATGTGTTACATTCACCGTGACCTTTAGCGCTGTCGTTATTATTTAACTAATAAAAATGTCTGCAGCAATGTAGTAAAAAACATTAATTCAACATTTGAATTGCTTAATTTACACCTAAGTAAGCCGAAGTATTAACTTGCAATTAAAAATTGGAAAGGAAAAATAGTCAATCAATTTGAAGATCTTTATAGACAAAGGTCTGAAAATCATTAAAATAAAATGTCGATTTGTATATTGTGGTAGTTTGTAGCAAGGACTTATAACTGTTACCAGTAACAGTTATAAGTCCTTTTTTGTAGGGAGGCTTTCTTGACATTTATAATAGGCTTATATATTTAAACTTGCGGTACTGTCACCACTTAGATAGTTATAAAAAGAACTATTTTTTTGTTGAAAATGTCTGCATCTTTGTTATTTTGTATGGAAGCGCAAAGAAAGGTTTTTTATTATGCGTGCGTTACCACGAGCCCCCAATTAGTTTGTGTGGACCCCTAAATGGTCCGCATACACCTGGTTTGGGAACCACTGTTCTAAAAATATTAAATTAAAAACCTATGAGGGATTGACAATAAGTGCTGACATTAGTGTCATATTAGGATCATAACACAGATTATGTATGCTTTACTTTAAGGCCTTTAATTCTGTAGCTGAAAGGTCACTTGATAAAATTCTGTCTTTGTTTGAACAGATTTGGTATTTCACAGAACTGTTCCTCATCTCTATTAATTTATTTGTAGTACTCCCTCTATAGATCATTGTACGTTAACGATGTTTTTAGCCGTGACTGCAATATTCCCAAACAAGACGAAAAGTATGGCAAGCATTATGAGACTTCAAACATGTCAAATTTCAAGAGTAATTCAAATGGATGAACTTAGGTAGGCCTAATTATAAAATAGATGCCGTCTCATTAGCCTTAATCATCATAAATTCGATTAAGAACTAAATGTTCGCCAAACAGATGCCTGCACATATCTGAAAGGATTTTCAGACAGTACGATCTGCTATTAGTCCGGCAGCTTAGCAGATGGATGTGGACGTTCCGGACAAAAGCACAATTTTTTTTTACATGCTCCTTATGATCATAGCATTCAATTTTTGGTAGGAACCACCTCATCCGAGGTCATTATGGCGGCCATCTTGGATTTCAAAATGGCCGCCTAATAAAACCTATGTTTATCTCATAGAGCTATTAAACAACTAGAGTGCTGACAAGATGGCGGAGCAATGCAGAGTTGTGTATGTGT
>NW_022685710.1:0-703 GCF_011630105.1 Anneissia japonica
TTTTAGTCCAGCTTTTCGAAAATTTTTCTAAGTTCAGAGATCCGTGTACTCCATGTCCGTCTACTCGACGTCCGTCCATGTACTCGACGTCCGTCCGTGTACTCCACGTCCGCGTCTACTCGACGTCCGCGTACTCGATGTCCGCGTACTCAACGTCCGCGTACACGAGGTCGGTCGACGGGTCACGGATGCGAGTGTGTACTCGACATCCGTCCGTGTACTCCACGACCGTCTACTCGAAGTCCGTTGTTGGGTCGCGGACTAAAATAATTAAGTTTTAAAATATTTTTCCAAAGTTGAAATATAGAAACTCGTCTTGTCTCCCTTAACGGCGTACGCGAACACGGTAGTCGAGTCGAGGACACGTCGGTGTACTCGGCATCCGTCCGTGTACCTGTCTCTTATATCCACGTCCGTCTACTCGACGTCCGTCCGTGTACTCGACGTCTGTCCGTGTACTCCACGTCCGTCGTCGAGCCGTGGACACAAAATTATTTCCAGTTTCAAAAAATGTTTTCGAAGTTGAAACAAAGACTCGTCTGGTCTGACTTAACGGCGAACGCGACGACGGTAGTCGAGTGTACTCGACATCCGCCCGTCTATTCGACGTCCGTCCGTCTTCTCGACGTCTGCGTACTCGTGGTCGGTCGGCTGGTCGCGGACGCGAGTGTGTACTCGATGTCTGTCCGTCTACCCGACGTCC
>NW_022685711.1:0-695 GCF_011630105.1 Anneissia japonica
GCCAGTGCTTGACACAGAAGAAGCAGAGCTGTTACGTTGAGGGAGACCTGTTTTGAGACGCAAGATGGTTAGTAGCCAATATGCCCCAAAGAATAAACTAATTATCTATACAGTAATTATGTTTTATATAAAAAAAGCATCACTACTATCTGGATTAGCATTTGGTTGCTCTATGATATGATACCAAGATAAAAGATGCCAAGCAAACTTTGGATTGTAATATACATAAGAAAAAAACATGTAGTTAACATGCATCAATACTGTACAGAACATTTAATATTATAACAATGAGGCTTGCCACCCAAAAACCAGCGTACTGCCGCTAAATGTTAAACTGAGTAATTAGCATAACAATGTGGCAGTATTGTATACTTTAGTACAGAGAAGCTGTAATACTTTTTCTTATAATTTTGGCAATTATAAGTTGATTTCAATAAATGACCTATCATTTTAAAGCTTTAATGTGGAGATTATAAATATATTAAAAAGTATTGTTTTGGTCACTGACGCTGGTTTTAGCATGGTAAGCCCCATATATGAACATATTCTATCAATGTATTAACAAGATGTAGTAAATATAAAATGTAATGTATTTACACATTAATTTTTATTTATTATCTGGTTAACATAAGCTAATAATAACATGTAAAAACAAACAAAAACTTTACATGTAAGTTATCATATATTAGAAAATA
>NW_022685712.1:0-677 GCF_011630105.1 Anneissia japonica
AATGAAAATTTGAATAAGTAAATATTTCTCTGTAAAAGTGCTGGAAATAATGTTTACACATGAACAGTCAAATTACACACAAAATGTATATTTAAAACATATTTTGCGTTTAATTGAATAACAGTGAGAGTCTGTAAAATAACAGATTTTTTTGGCATTTTTACAAGGAAAAAAAATCTCAATCTGTAATTTTACGTATTTTCAACATAATACGTTACATTGTGCTGTTAATTAACATAACATGATGTAATTTGGGTACGATTACATAGAAAATGTAAAATTACAATAGAATTGTGTATTTTTACAGCAAAAGTGTTGCGAATGTTAAAAACACATCAAATCTGTAAAATTTTCTCTGTAAAATTACAGGTTTTTTTTACAGTGTACGATATCTTTACGAATCTAAGAACACTGTCTCTCTCCCTTCATTTAACTTAAGGTTCCCCATAGTGGAGCGAATTGATACGATTATCACAGCATGATCCAATTCGAACAGTATTAATATTATTATTATTATTATTATTATTATTATTATTATTATTATTATTATTATTATTATTATTATTATTAATATTATTATTTATCTATTTGCTTATATTGTGTTTAAGTTGTTTTGAATATTATTTACTATAATTTCCGAGCTGCGGCCTACAAGCTTTACCTACAGTACAAGATTT
>NW_022685713.1:0-843 GCF_011630105.1 Anneissia japonica
TGCATTTGTAGATGATCTTATGAATAAATTGTTAGTGTGTTGAGCGAAATAAAATAATATTTTTTAATATTATTATTCTTTAATAATGATATTTTATTCGGTTTCGTATTATGACTGTACAAAACAATAATATTTTAAACCTCCTCTTTCAAAAAGTATACAAAGAGTAGTCACTATCTCAACACCTGTTCTTTTTTCTGAATTTTCTTATAATTGTTATTATGTAACTTATGTAGCTAATGCAGGGAATTATTATTTGTTAGCAGAGCAACTTCAATTAACCTGTGATGCAAACTAAAAATGGAAGACAAGGCACTGCTCCAGTTACACCGGTGTCCATTGGCCAGTTGGCTAATTGAACAGCGCACTGTTTTGGGCGGTGACAACTTCAGTAATTGGGAAAGTCTCCTTGGAACCGTCCATGTAAAACACATTATACACATACATCAGTTGTGCCGCTAATCGTCCAAAACCTCACTTTGTGAGGTTTAAGTTCGTTACGTTATCCGGGGCTCCTTCGCCTAATGGTAATTTTAAACAACCCATTAGTACATTAGCATGGTAACATCAATGTATTTTTAAAAATTAGACAGCGACGTTCTCTCAGAAGTTGTTTTGTAGACGTTTATCTGTTGATGACCTTTTGACCTCCTGAATTTTGCAATTATGAGATTTTCAGATCGATTCAGTCGAGACGGACCGAGTGGAATGTCATGTAAATATTTCGTACGGAAAAACAAATCGCACCGGAAGTGCATCTAAATAGGCGGCTATCGAAATGTAGGACAGTTATTGTACTGCAATTAATTGCTGAAATTGGCAAAAAAAATCAGGGGTTGGCGT
>NW_022685714.1:0-1421 GCF_011630105.1 Anneissia japonica
TAATTGAATTCCTCTGGGTACCACAGTGGATATTAGCGCAAGCTGTACCACATGTCACGTACAGGGATCTTCTTAGAGTAAGTAGCGTACTGGATATCAGCGCATGCTGTACCATGTCATACAGGTTGGGTTTCCTAGATTAGGTAGCATACTGGTTGTCAGCGCATGCCGTACCGCATGTAAATTACAAGGTTTTTTCCATGTAGGCCTATTGCACTGCTGGTCAGTGCATGCTGTGCCACCTGTTAAATGTAATTTCCCTTCATTTGTTATACATGCTGTTAGTGCATGTTTCTTTGCCTTAGGTTACTCCCTCTTTGAATAAAGGATCAACTGCAAAACTTGCACTTAGTATAGGCTGCTGGCGTGCCTTCCTTTACATGCGACCCGTCTTTGACCTTATTCAGAGCATCTCATTGTGATTTCTGAATTAATACCGTAACTTCTTCTTCGCTTTTAATTTGACGTGCGTTCGTTGTGCAGTTGATTTCACTTTACTCAATAAACATTATTTATCACCAGAACCTTAATTTCAGTCTCTTTGTGAATTTATTTGATGCCTCTGTGACAGTCAAAATGAAAAGATTGAGGGCTCAATCTTGTTTTGATTGACAGAGGTCACGTCACATTCTCTCTCTTGTCATCAGGCTTCAATCCGTTCAAGTTGATTGTATTCCAAGTAAACTTTAATATTTTCCCACCCACCCATTCCGATTTGATAATGGCCTTATTCAGAGCATCCCATTGTGATTTCTGAATTAATACCGTAACAATTGTTCGCTTTTAATTTTACGTGCGTTCGTTGTGCAGTTGATTTCACGTTATTCAATTCAATTTCAATTTCAATTTCAATTTCAATTTCAATTTCAATTTCAATTTCAATTTCAATTTCAATTTTCAATTTCAATTTCAATTCTCCCCAGAGGGAGACTTTATTCTGTATATAGGCCAACAGCCTTAAAACATAAACATTAGTGTGTCAAATAAAATGTTCGCTTCTTGTAAGCATGTACAATGAAATTGGCTAATGACTTAATCGTACTTGATTTCCTCGACTTGAATAACGAAACAATGTAGAACATGTTTGCAATATAATTAGGAATAAAATGATTTCTTTCGTGATTATATAATGGGCATTTCAAAATAAAATGGTAGACGTCCTCTATTTCATTTCTATTGCATAGTCTACAAATACGTTCTGAGCGAGGCACATTTTTCCATTTACCCGTTTGGACTTCTAAAGCTAGAATACCAGTTCTTGCTTTGGTAAACATAATGATATGAATTGGATTTTTAAGAATGCAAAAATAATCTTCAATGCAGAGGTTTGATTTAAATTGACGATAAACTGAAAGAGATGAATAATTGTTAAATGAGCCTTGCCAGTTTTGAAGATCAATATCATTACATCTCTGGCTAAA
>NW_022685715.1:0-747 GCF_011630105.1 Anneissia japonica
TGTCTTGGTTGCCGGGATGCAGAGGCCGGGAGATATGTCCTCCATAAGCATGTTACCACTCTGGCGGAAGCATTGACCGAGTATGAACAATACGACAGTCTCCGAAGATTGTATGGTACCAAGAGAGGGAGCAGATCTCGAGATATTGGAAAACCCCTGATCAGATCCGCTACCCATGTCACTCATCGTTCATCAACACCTCCTACTTACTCCGAGGAAGAGGATGAGGATGAAGATAGCGACGATATCGAGACTGTGGAATGTAGACAAGTGGGTAAACGGTACAACCGGGATGGTAAAGCAAGCTATCCACGACAGGCTACCCATGAAAAGCAAACTGCTGTTACACCCGCTAGCAAATCGGTCCCTACTAACCGAAAACCATCTCCATCACAATCAAGTTCTGATAGTAGATTGACCGCCCTCGAAGATCAGATGGTGGCTGTTAACCAGAAGCTTGATGCGGTGTTGGAAATGTTAAAACCACGGGGGGATCGGTGCTATGAATGTCACCAGGTGGGACATTGGCGTAAAGACTGCCCGCAGTTGGGAACTTTATCAAAACAAACCAGGCAGGTTGGCGCTCAGGGTGAGGAACATTTAAACGAGTAGGGGTCGGAAGCCATGGCCAGCTAGCCGACCATCCTCATTGTAGCGGCCAACAAAAACAAGAAGACCAGAGAATCAAGAACGACACAGTTTCTTCTGATCCTGGTGGGCCTAGCAACACCGTTAGTCCACAAAATA
>NW_022685716.1:0-513 GCF_011630105.1 Anneissia japonica
CCCCACCCCCTGCTTGACAAATTTGGGAAATATTGATGCGGGAATAAAAAAAAAATTCTTTGCCGCATTAATTATTTTCACAGCATAACACAATGCAAATTTGTGACTTCAGATACATTCCTTTAAAACACAATACAATTTAAACCAGTTTTTATACAATATTTACTATTACTAACCAAATATAGACAGTCCCTCCCTCATCAATAAGAACAAAAGCGAAATAATCAATTGTTCCGTATAAAAAAAAAAAAAAAAAAAAAAATCGCCTCCCTCATCGACTTTTTTTTTTAAAGAGTGATAATCTAATAATTTTTTACATGTGCTCTTATCAGCCATTGAACACAATGAAGAAGGAAATGATTAACTTCGAAAATATTAAAGACAGTTGTACTTTATCACTGTGTCCCACTATAGCCAATTTGGCAACCATTGGACACAATGAAAAAGAATAGGATTATCTTGGAAAATAGTAAACAAGATATTTATAGTTTATCCCTGTGTCCCACTATAGCC
>NW_022685717.1:0-46966 GCF_011630105.1 Anneissia japonica
CCACAAATAACAGGTAGGTAGGCCTGCACCTACTGTACTGTATTATAGAGGGTATTACATAGTCACACCTACTGCACATAAAGTACATATATAATTTTTTGGTTTTTCTAGTTTTTAAAAATAAAAATCTCATTTGACATTTTACCTCAGCCTCAAATTGTTCTTATTTTGTTCTTAATTTTTAAGCATTTTCAGCCTCAGTGTTCTTATAAAATGTGTTCTTATAAAAAAAAAAAAAGTGTATTGTGATTTCGAATAAAAATAAAAATTTATTTTTGGCCAATTGGTACACCTACTGCCACAAAAAATGAAAATTTCAGAAACAAATAAAGGTTTTTCTTTATTTTTATTACACCTTCCGCTGCTTGAAATCTCCAAAGGTAAGATATGTATATTTCTTCCTAATTATATAAATTTGAAGCATTTAACCATCCCATTTTACATTCACCAATAAAATTTTATTTTCTACTTCGTCTGGATGTTTTTGGCAAAACTATTTGCTAATAAGGAAACCAATTTGTTATTTTCATTTCTAGGTCTATTCTAATTGGAGTGATGTCTTGCCTTAATTAACAACTCCCTGATAATAATAAATATTCCTGATGCAAACAACAGGGCCTCTAGGCCTAACCTATGAATATTGAATACAGTTTATAATTTGAAAACAAAAATAACTAGACACTCTGAGTCTACTTAGCCCCTAGGCCTTGATTGTTTTTACAAATGAGATTAGCTGAATGGATTGACACTGACAGGGGCAGTTAATTAGCCATGAGACAAAATGATACACACCACATTGCAGGGCTGGGAATTAACACGCTTTATTTTTACAAATGAATTGAAAGATAAAAAATATCTTACTTACTTTACCACTGGCTGCTGATGATAGCTTATATTTCTTGCGTAGCCAAGAGTAAATACTGGAAATATTACACTACAGACCATGGAGATGTAAAATATACAGACAGTATTCGCTTACGGATTAGAATACCAGAGCTCACTCTTGACACTAAGCAGCCACTAAACATTGTGCTTGTTTTATTGTCTGCAAGATGTTGCGTTACTACAGTACCACCGCTACCAAAAGTAACAGCAAACAAATTATTATAGCGCCCCCAACTTTTTCAAAAAGTACCGGAAACCTCAAATAGATTTACCAATGCACGTAAAATAAGCCCTTGGCATCTTTCTTTTTTAGGAACCTTGGATGGGCTTCATTTCGGATGGGCTTCTTTTTGAGAGTAGGCCTACTTTTGGCCTTCTTGGGGTTTATTTTTATTTCGTTTTGAAATTTACTATGACTTTTATAGTGTTTTTTTTACTTGTGTACTTGTACATGAGCGTGCGCGTGTGTGCCACCGAATAAGGTGTTGTTTTCAAAATAAAGAGGCGGCTTCTTTTCAAAATGAATGCTGTTAATATTTGGAACGGCTACTATACGACCGTACTGAAGAAAATTTCCAACGATGGAATTCAAAATTCCGCTTAATATTTATTTGTTAAACTCGCAAATAAAAATATCTTTTCAAGTAGGCCCATTAACGGAAGATGACGACAATCTGTAGTGTTGAGCAATTAATACGTACATATAAATCATTACTGTATTATATTTAAAAAAAAAAAAAAACAAGCTTTTGATATAATTTATTACGATAAAAATAACAAATAATCGGCCTATGTATAATTTTTTAAACGTGTGTACTTTAAAGGCCTATTTATATTAACAATTTTCAATCGTCTAAAAAATGTATAGAACCAGAGATTCAACCTAGGTATCCCTACTAAAAGATATAATTTCTCAATTAATAAAAGGCTTCTTCAAAATCGAATGCATGCACAAAATCCCGTTGACCAAATAAAATACAGAAATGTTTAGATTATAATTGCGTGGGAATTTAATTTTAACTAGGCCTACAACAAAACATTACCATCATAACCACGTCCAAGATAACGTCAGTCTGAATGTATGTACTATACCTCGAAAGAAGCCCCGTCTGATCTGATTAGAAGCCATGCGCTTCGATTGGTGTGGGACAGGGGAGCACGTCCTCCTCTCCACCCATTTTAACCAATTTTCTATAGTTGACACTCCACTTTTGATTTCGAGTTGAAAGAACAGTAATTACGAATGACTGTCACGAATTGCACAGTTCGAATAAATTTGACAGTGTGGTCAAAGTTTTTTAAGTTGATAATATTTTGTTTTAATTATGTTGAATATTTTCAGACGGTCACATTTTCCACTTAGGCCTATTGCTTCTCTGCGTATGTCAATAATTAACTTAATCTTTTAAAATGTCTTTTTGTACAGTAGATACAGAAAATTGTGTAGGCCTATCTACTTTTTCTTGTGCATTTGATCGCCATGTTTTTTTTTGTTTTTTGTTTTTTTGTTTTTTTTGTTTGTTTTTTTTGTTTTTTGTTTTTTTTGTTTTTTTTGTTTTTTTGTTCCATGGATTTGAAATTCTGAAATGAAAGATGAATGATGATGATGATGAATTCAATAGTCTGTTCACGTGTGCTCTGCCAGTGGTGCGTATTTCCGGACCAAACCCGAGTGAAAACGCAATTGTACCGTACATTTCGCAACCATTTCAGTAACCACTCCATCGATTTTTTGGGTGCAACGTTTATCAGAGTTTAAATTTATTGTGAAAACAATTCTACTTTACAGTTAGTAAAAGCGGGTAAACTTATCAGGCAAACCTTCTTACTAACTCATAATGTGCACAATTTCTACTATAAACGATTTATTAATTTTGTACGGTATATTATTAAAACCTACAGTTTTTTTACATGATTTCTGTTTTTTCCCAATTTCAAAAAAATATAGTTAGTCAATTGAATTTTATATAGCCGTTATTAAACAATAATTATCTCATTAGTGCTCAGTCGGCTAATCTGGTGGTAGCCACTGTGTATGCACTGAACCGTAGAGATGCTAGAAAATAGCAATAATTTTTAATATTTTCACAAAAAAAAACATATTAGCCTTCCAAAAGGAGCGAAGCTCCGGCGAGGCTATTGTTTTTACCCGTGTTCTTTATGTTGATGTTACAATGTTTATATTAATCTATTAATTAATTAGTAATTAACTAATTTAAGATATTAATTAAGATATATTAATTAAGATATTCGTAAGTTCGTGTGAAAATTATTTAAATAATAAGTTTATTTATACATTTCGACGGATATTTGTCACCTCGTGTGAACCATCCTGAGCTATGTTTACCAAAATTTCGCATTAATCTCGCGATAGTATTAGCATTTGCTTTTGTTTTGTTTTACATTTACATCCAGCGTTAGGCCCACTGAATTGTTTAATGCTTAAATAACTGAAAACATAAATTATTTGGTTTAAATTATCATAGAATTTACAATGAAACTTATATTTTATAAGAAGATTTTACATTGACGACGTAAGTTGATTTAATATGCTGAATCATTATTAATTCTATAAATTATCAACAAATGTCTCATTAATCACACTCTCGTAATACATATGCCTATTGAAGTATGAAGTATTAATTCTTTATTAAAGCATTATTCGAGCACCTTCAGAATCAAATACAGTACGGTAGATAACATTTTATTTAAAAGCAGGTTTTCATGGACGTAATATTATTTAATATGCTGATTATTATTATCTCATTAATCAAACTATCGTAAAATTATTATTATTATTATCATAATTAATTTTATTATTATTATTATTATTATTATTATTATTATTATTATTATTATTATTATTATTATTATTATTATTATTATTATTATTATTATTATTATTATTTGTTCATTTTTTATGCCTAGGCATAATAGAAAACAGCAGCTTTTTGGCACTGCGGCAGTGCCGATAGAAATCAGCAACTTTTTTCCGCACTGCGGCAGTGCCGATAGCCACCGAAAATACTTGTTGTGCGAAGGTTTAGATCAACGCTAGATAATACCGGCTGGGCAAAATGAATACGGTTTTATCACGTTTAAATACGATATTTGCTTTTACATTAAGTGTGATGGCAGCTCTTACCTTTGGTTGCTTCTTAACTACTGCATTTAATGATAATTTAGCGCCAGTGCATATAGATACATTTAAACACTCTGTGTAAGTACACGTGTACTTCATGTTTTGGTTTTGGGCCTAGCCGGCCTGGAATCCGCCTGGCTGGTGCCGGTGGCATAGTAGGAGGCCTAGGCTTAGGCCTAGTTAGTAAACGAAACCCTGTATTTAACTCATCTAGAGCTTGGACCCATATATCGGGTTTCTTCTACCTACCCTTATACATAGGCCATATTTTTTCTAAATTTATTGTTAGGCCTATATACCTACTAATAGATTCAAGGCATTTGATTGGTTAAAAGCCTGGCAATAATTTCATCCATGCCCGGCTAGCCGGGAAAAGTCTTTCTGTTTTGCCCTCTCGCAAATTCACTCGTATAGGAAACAACAATGGCAGAGTATTCCAGATTTAAAGTGGTTCATGAATATAAGAAATGTTGGTGAATTCAGCAGCCAGTGATAATACGAAAAATACCAAATAAGTACGCCGTCTGAAAATTTGAAGCGTATCTTAAAAGGCTGAAGCTATCAGCACTGCTGCAGTGCAAAAAAGCTACTTTCTATCAGCACTGCCACATTGTAAATATAGCTCCTATTTTCTATCGGCACTGCCACAGTCGAAAAGCTGCATGTTTAATTAATCAAAAAGGATATTTTGATCAATAGGTGACATTGTATCAATTATTGATTAGGTCTAGCCAGCATATATTATTGTTATTAGTCATAAGTGTGAAAACTGTCAACAACTACCAACATATTAATTAGCGTCAACAACAATTTCTGTGTTACGAATTGTTTCTAAAACAATTGAACGAGCAGTTCATGATGATAATAATAATACTTATATAATATATAATGCTTAACACCAACAAGTCCTCTAAGCGCTTCACATTATTGAAACCCCGACATCGAGATTGGGAATGTAAACCATTCCAATTGCGCCAAACCACTTTCATATGATCTTTTAACTTCTAACAAGATAAATTTAAGGATCTCAATCTGGTTTTAGAAAGAACCATTCTACAAATACTACCCTTAATAGATGTATCTGATCACATACTTAATAATTTTAATGATGGTAAAGTAACAGCTGCCTGGCCATATTTTTTTTTTTTTTTTCGTAAGCTATATTATATTATTGAAAGACTTCTTATATTGCTGTTCCCACCGGTGATACCGATGTAAGTTTTTGCCAAATCACTAGTTAAGATCTCGGCTGAGTATACTACTGATGATGCAATGACATGCCCCTTTTAAGATATATGATACATTATGTAATGAAGGGAGTAAATCATTTAATCTGTGATTGGAATTTTTTAATTTTGGAAGTATTCCCTGCACAGGCGGGTACGTCTGTCCTTCAACAGTGGAATATTTAGAATCAAACGTGCCTCATCATAATTACACCGTGGGATAATTATCTGAAATTCACTTTTCTGTATGTGATCAACTGATGTAATCTGTTTGCGGGTCAGACTCGTAGTCCACACTGGCACAGCATATTCAACTGCTGGCCGTATAATACTACAATAAAAATGAACTAATTCAGTAACACCAAGACCGGCCTTACGCATCTGTCTCAGGAAATAAAGTCTAGAGGTAGCCTTTTTACACATGGAGTCAACTTGGGCATTCCATGTCAAATTTTGTGTCAAAATAACACCCAAAAGTCTAGTCTGTTCCACGCGACTTTAATAGATAGGGTAATGAAATTATTTTAGACTAGGTCGAAATCTTCAAGGGGAGGGGGAGAGGGCCCTTGGGCGGGTGTGCACCCATCTCCGCCCACCGTAACTACTTCGCTGTACAATGAATGTACTGTAAAGCCCTGTGCACATTGAAATTGTTATTTGACGAAAGCATGTGATGCCTAAATATGGTCATGATGACATCACAACATTTCCATATTATAGGAATATCATGACTGTATATGGGCATACATGTTTTGTCAGAGAAAATGTGATAATCTGGGTAAGACTTTATGTACGAAGATAATTTTTACTCCAACAGAAAGAGTGGTTATACTCCATACAATGAAAGGAGTGAGAAAGGAGATTTTGTGTTTGACTTGCAAGCAGATCTAAATCCTTTATTCAACTGGAATGTAAAACAACTGTTTTTGTACTTGACTGCTGAATACCAGACACAAAACAATGTAAGTTGATCGTATTGTAGTACTGTTTTTTTTGCTTGCATTACTTACCTTAGCGAGGATTAAACTAAGCCTTTGTTTAACAATAATCATTTTGGTTTGTTTGTTATTTGTTTTGTTTTGGTTATTGTACTAATAAAGAACAAAATGTAGATTTTAATGAATATTTTACAAATATTGGAAAGAGAATATCATGGATTCGATAACCCATAAACTAACTGGAAGAATTGTGAATGCAGATATGTATTTTCGTTTAAGAATTTTGAACATGAAATTTATGTAACCAAGACTTCATTTAGATACAAGATACAAATGTAAGGGATACACTCTTATTATAATTATGATGATTTCAAATTAAACTATAAAAATACAATCTAAATTAAACTACTTTTAAAATACTGTACTTGAAATCGATTTATAAAATTTATGATATCTCTATATTTCTTGAAACTATTTGGCTCATCTTGTAATATTTACTACTGAATTTTATTATTTTAATTTTGGAAATGTCTCTAATATGCAAAACAGGTTGTTATACCCTCCTGATATGTTATCCTCTTCAACAATAAATAGTAGAATCAATTATGCTAACCCTAACCCTACCATACTCATATCTTATTTGCGAATAATCAGTGGATCCTTTGGTTTTTAGTATTGTTTTATTTGAATGAATACGATAGATCTGGAATCAAGTCAGCTTGAATATTAGATTTTCTTCATTCCTAGGTTTTGAACCAAGTAGTTTTGTGGGACAAGATAATTTTGCGAGGAAACAATGCATTGCTTGACTACAGAAGTATAAAAATGAAGTATCCATTTTTTGATGATGGCAATGGACTGAAGTAAGTAATTCACTAAACTATTTCCAAATGCATCAATTTACTTTACATAAACACAAATAAATCAAAACTGGCTATCAATTCAGATGCTCTTGCTTTTATGTGACAAAAATGTGATATGTCTGTATATGGGCACATCACACAAATTTGTCCCAAAGTTTCATGTACTTCAGTAATCCCAGTCCACACTAAATAAACTTGCATACAGAGTTATGTTACCGCAATATGGTGGGAATCTTCCCGGCATTGCCTTCTATATGAATAACCGCAGCTGCAATTTTGTGGTTACAGTGCGCAGTGTTCCATCTCAGACATAGTAATATTATCGCAATATTGTCATTACAGCGCGTTCGGGCATTTGTAAAATGAAAACAGGTCACATTCCTATTACTCCTTAGGTGAGACTTTACATACATTGTTTAGCGAACCCTCCAAATAATGATTTCAAATAAAATTTTAAATTAGATTTTAAAATTTTTTATTGAAATCTCAAAAATTAGGATATTTCTTCCCTAATAATTAGGCCTATGTAAATATATGTGTTACCCGTTCTCGAAAATGTACTTGTTGCAGCATGTCATGCATTACATAGAAAATATTATGTGCTGCATATACCAAAGGTAGAATAACATCAAGGAAATTTTTCCAGCCTTACCATTATGACATATAATAATTCTATAAATCTATACTACTCACACACTTGCGTTCTGATTCATCAACAGTTATTAAATTCTTTAGTTTTCAAGAGATAATAACCAAGAATTATTTTTTGTTTTTGATAGGGGTCATGATAACATCACGCTCTCTCTCTCATGGAATGTCATTCCAAATGCTGGCATGCTTCCGCGTATCTATGGTGATGGACAGACTTCATTTTCTCTACCTATTGAATATTCAAATCGACAGATGTAAAAAAGTTCAAGGGATTATTTATACAACAGCTATATTATTTTGCACATTTTCAGTTGCCTAGTTTGTTTTTGATTACACGTTAAACACTTGCATATCAAAGCGTGGACAACAATAGATGAAGGCCTATTTAACTATAATTGTGTTCCGATTGAATGTTGCACTTAATTCAGGTGTATTTTAAAATTTATAAGGGAGCTTTTAATTTGTTCGACGACGCAACACTAGAACGGAATCACTCATGTGTAACCATCCTAACGGGCATCCTACGTTCTGTCCATACACAGATTTGGCCAAATTGAGATGAGGAAACTCGGATGCGCAGATGACTTTTAGTGGCGTCATTACGTTGTACGTCCTACCTTTGTCGTGCAATTGGTAGCTCCTTACTACCTGCATCAAAAGAGCTTATTGAAGGGCTTAAGCCCTGTTGGCCATTACTAGTTGGAATAAAGCATTTTTTCTTTAAATTTTTATTTTTTAAGTTCCCACAAACGGCTGTGTAAAAGAACGCATATGCATCTGTAGGATAAACACGTAACCCAGGCCATATTAAGTTTGATCGGGAGTTCATCTGGAATTGATATGCAAAATAAAAAAGAAGCTTTTAGTGATTATTGTACTCCAATTTTGTTCATTTCTACTAGCATTCCAGTAGCATTGTAGGATGTGAATACAATAATAAATGTGCTTGTTGCAACTCATGACTATTAAGTAAACAAGCACAAATGAATCCATGTTTTTTATACTCTATTATATAGTATTATCTTTGTACAACTTTTATTGAAAATTTTTTCTACATTACAATCAGATGACCAATCCATTACATTGATTTACAGAAATGAAATACATTCAAAATTAACTATAATATATACACTCATAATAATTGGCTGTTTGTAATAAGAATGTTTTGATGGACACACTAACATTATTAATATTAAGGCAGTTCATTTTGTGTAATGGGTGAGGGTCAGTTTACAGCATCAATGAAGAAATACAGCTTTACAAAATTATATACTGTAAAGCCTCGATTTGAAGCCCTCCCCCCTCTTATTTTAGTTTGCAAAATTAGCTTCAAAAAGAAGCCTATGGCCTTCTTTTCGAGATAGTATACAGTACATACACTGCGCATGAATTTCAAAAAACAAAATAAATTAAAAATAAGCTTGCTTTGTGCATTAGTTTAGGCCCCATGAAAAAAAAATTAGTTTCATCACCCTGTCAAAGAATAAAAACTGATGAGGGAGGGAGGTTTTTTTTTGCTAATCCCGCCCCAATTTTACCGATGATCACAAGTAAATGGTTAGAGACACATATATAAAAAGTCAAAAGAATGGAATCAAATTTATATTTAAAAAATATGTTTTTGTTGTACCAGTAAGCATATTTGCAAGAAACCCTGAGCTTTTCAAGTAAAAAAAGATGGAAAAATGACCATTTAAAATAGGAATATATGTTGATTGAAAAAAAAAAGTGATGAGGGAGCGGGTGATAAACTAATAATTTTTTTTATGGGGCCTTAGGCGATTCAATGCCAGTTAAATACTCTCCATAATACAGATTGATGTTACATTTACCTTATTTTATTGTTTAATTGTACAAATTCACAGCATTCATTTTGAAAAGAAATCCCCTCTTTAATTTGCAAATGTAATCTCGAAAAGGAAGCCCATCCAATGTTTGCAAAACAAAGAAGCCCAGGGCTTCAATTCAAGGTTTTACGGTAATAGGCTATTCCAGCTTTTTAAATAACTTGGGAATTTATTAGGCAATTACAAAATTTCAACAAAATCATGTGTAAAAGATTTGAGGTAAAACCACTGAAATTTTTTTACTTCAACATTTGATGATTATGTTAATTATACTTGCCATGAAATTAAGGATTCTATTTTCTATAGGAATTCCTAAACTCTCTTCTTAGCGAAGTGGTATGTCTCCATAGCACATGATGTCCAGAGAAACACTATGGATAATGAATGTGTACATTTTTAAATTCTGATGTAGCATCACATGAGGCAACCATAAAACAATAATGCTAATGGTCTGTTAAAATTGTGACAATATAAAATCAATAGTTATCAATACATCTCTTCTAAACATTTTAATAAAGTAATATTTAACATTAAAAACTAAAAATTATACATCTAAATCACTTTCCCAATATTATGAAAATCTAAGTAATAAATATTTGCAATAAAATCTATCTATGAAAGAATTAGTAAGGTAACACAGGGCCAATCAAAATTACCGCCATGATCTAAACTTAAGTAATGGTACCAGTTGTCCACATCAATCACCTAGATAATTCCCAGGGCTGGAGTTGCATTTTCCCTATGTTGTAGATCAAATGCCTACATAAATTAATCGTTCGGATGCCGATGAGGTACAAGAAACACCATCCTTATGTAAAAACACTGTATGAGTGTCTAGCAGCTTACCTTAACCTTCCCAAACCTTTCCCCCGGATGGTGCCATGCACCAAAGTACAACTCCTGCCCTGCCTGTCGCCACTGGTATTGCAGCAGAAGGAAAGCAATGTTAAATTTAACTGAAGCGTATTACCGGTAATCCAATGTAAAATTTGTTAGCAATGGTATGCATTGACATGTCCAGCAAAAAAAAAAAAAATATATTGCTAGTGTGTAAACTTATCCCCATAACAATGGAAACATGATTAAAAACAGCCATATTTCACAGGAAGTCGTTGTTAAAATGCATAATTATTTGATGGCTTTCAACAGACCTGACAAGCCAACCAATGGTGCTTTGAAATAAATTCATGTGGATAAAAATCTATATAATATTTCATTTCTGTTGATCACAATAAAGAGTACATTTAATATTGAATGTTAAAACCTTCCTTTATATTTTACACATCAAAGTTCGACCTACTGTTCAGGATATTAGAAGCAAATATTTACCCTTCCTACCCTTCCCTTCTACCCTATCCTTCTACCCTTCCTACTGTAGAATATAGTTCGGGCTAGGGGAGCTTTGTGGTGTCCTGTTGTTGAGGAAGGACTGATGAACAGTAATTGATTCTGTTATCAAAAAAAAAAATTCAAGTTTATAACAAATAATCTTATGAAAAATTAACAATTTGCTAACTGTTTTTGTAACTTTTTTTTTATACCTGTATAGAATTAACATTCAGAATCTTGGCAGTACAATTGAATATGTAGTTATTTTTGTTGGCAAAAAGAGTGATTCAATCACTAAATAGTGTCTGACTATACAGAGAACTCTGCCTCACTCTACTCATTACTACCTTATAGTGTTGAATCGTCAGTGGCGGTTTCATGGGGGGCCCAGTCGGCCTGGGCCCTCCCTAAATTTTTCAAGATTGAAGAAAATTCTACTAAAATTTCGAGTCTTGAAGTGCCATTTCCAACCATCTAGAGGTGCCACAATCATAAATTTTTTTCAGTATCCCAAGAAAGCTAACAAAAATGTTAACTTTGAATTGATTTGTTGTCGTTTGAAGTAACTAATATGGAAATTAATTTTTCTGTAAACTAAAGCAAAAGGCAACCCATCAAAATGTGTCCATGACAGTGTTTGAATCATGATCCATAGGTTGCAGAATTGCAATAAAGTTATCACAAAACATTATCAAGAGTTTCATTGTATAAAATCTTAACACGCCATATTATGAAGCAAAGAATTTCTCAAACAGGATAAACACAGTTTTTATCTTATTAATATAAATTCTTGTTGGGATTACTGTCACCAAATAATAAATATAATTAACATAACCCAATAATGAGTATAACTTGAAGTTCTTTTATTTATTTAATTGTGATGTTAGTGATGCAGCATTCGTATAAATCAACAACCATTCTGTTAGCTTGCTAGTATTGCTTTTGGTGAAAACTGAAGCAATCCTGCTCCACAACAAAACTCTTCTGTCTGTCAGCTAGTCAGCATGCTTCAGATGCAAACAAAGGTGGTGCTACAATGAGCCTGCTCCTGAACAACACAACTCTTCTGTCTGTTAGCTTGCAACCATAGCATGCCTCAGGTGATAACAGGTGGTGCTACAATGAGCCTATTCCTGAACAATAAAACTCTTCTGTCTGTTAGCTTGCTACCGTAGCATGCCTCAGGTGATAACAGGTGGTGCTACAATGAGCCTATTCCTGAACAATAAAACTCTTTTGTCTGTTAGCTTGCTACTGTAGCATGGCTCAGGTGATAACAGGTGGTGCTACAATGAGCCTGCTCCTGAACAACACAACTCTTTTGCCTGTTAGCTTGCTACCGTAGCATGCCTCAGGTGATAACAGGTGGTGCTACAATGAGCATGCTCCTGAACAACACAACTCTTCTGTCTGTTAGCTTGCTACTGTAGTATGCCTCAGGTGATAACAGGTGGTGCTACAATGAACCTATTCCTGAACAATAAAACTCTTTTGTGTGTTAGCTTGCTACCGTAGCATGGCTCAGGTGATAACAGGTGGTGCTACAATGAGCCTATTCCTGAACAACACAACTCTTCTGTCTGGTAGCTTGCAACTGTAGCATGCCTCAGGTAATAATAGCTGGTGCTACAATGAGCCTGCTCCTGAACAACACAACTCTTTTGTCTGTTAGCTTCTACTGTAGCATGGCTCAGGTGATAAAAAATGTGGTGCTGCAGAAAATGAGCTTCTGTCAGTTAGCTTGCTATCAGAGAAGATCCTGGATCTAGAATGCACTGCATTCAACCAACCACATCACAGAGTAATAAACTATATTTAGTAACCACACCCAAAAATGGTACCTCTAAAATAACCAAAGTAAAAAATGAAATGTATTGATATTTTATCTAAAATTCTCCTGCATTTTTTTTTATCTGCTTCTTTTTCCTCTCCTCTGTCCAAACCTTTGCATATCTCCAACATTCTTATATCATTACAAGGCATCTGATTCTTCTTGGAAAAGATTGTCTGATTTAATTATTTGCATAGTGTTGGCTATAAATCGCGTGTTTGGTAGAATAAGATATAGCCAGCGTCTGAATTCTTCTGTACATCTGTTGTTAAGCCAAAAAATTCCTCTATACTTGAAACATCAATTTTCTGCAATAGGGACAAAAAAAATTTATAACAATTTTATTTCTATTTGATTATCACTTAAATGGGTGCATTCAAGGCATACTGCAACTGGCTTTGTAGCCAATTTAGAAAGACCCTACTGAATATCAGATCCAAAGAAGAAAAGTAAATAAATGTGCGAGAATAAGCAAACACTTGCGAAAATGGATAAAACAATACAATATGTAGCAACAAATTTTAGCATGGGAAAGGTTTCGAATGCAAACGAATATGTGTACGCATGCGTTTAGTATCCACAACAGTTTGTAGCCATTCTGTGATTTTCGCAATCACAGTATATCCATAACTTTAAGCCTAGGGCTATTCCGTTTTCTTCTCTCATCATGCTCCTCGAAATCATATATTGGCAAGGCCTGAAGTTGGCCTATGTAAGGTTTTGGATATTGGAAGTGGTAGTCAAATACTACTTCATCCCTTGTTGCCCAGAAGAGTTGGTTACTTTGATAGGCCCTAGGCCTATTGTTTATGCCTTATAAATGCCTGGCTACTACTAAGCTAGGCCTAGGCTACATGAAAAAAAAGTGGAAGCATTTAGTTCAGGCTATTGTGACAGAGTAGCAAAGCACCAATGTTTCAATACCCCAAACTGAGATGCATCCAATCGTAATTTAGATACATATATTTTTTAAACTTTATCGTAAAATGTAAAAAAAAAAAAAATGAAGATTCTACTATAAATCCAAAAAGAACAAAATGATAAATAATAAGCGACTGGTAAATGAAATTAAAGGGATTGAATGCAATGAAGCTATCATTAATATTGTGGTTAAATGAAAACCATTACTTTAGGGGTTTACTTAACACTCTGCAATCAAATTCCAATGTAAATGGATGTACTGTATGTAAATAATTCATAAGGAGACTATTGATGCATACAGTTACCACTAGACATTTTAAATCCAAAGCTGGATGGACGGTTGGCTTGGATTTATTTTGTGTAAGCACCACGGTAATTCGCAAAAGTCTAAGGAAAAAGTGGGGTCCTTCTGGTGGTGAATTGGTAGTACACTGGAAGACAATCTCGTACTCTTTGCCAAATAGTGTACTGCATTCTTTCATGTGCAAATGAGCCATAATACACACAGGACCAATAGCTTAAATGTCTCAATCAAAAGATGGTGTGCTATCGTAACTTGCATATCAGCCCTCCAGCTTAAACACAAAGAGAGCAGCACTGGCAATTGAACCAGGGACCTAGAGATCTGGTGCTTACACAGTGCCTACCACCAGTTTAGCCGACTGATTTCTGCCTCGGAATAAATAAATGAAAATTGTTGAAATACCTTCCACAATGGATGACAACTGACACCAAGTCATACAGCTTGTGAGGGCAGTCTGCATCATCTGACTGAAAGTGGAAAGTTAATTTGAAGTTATTTGTTATTTATATAGCACCTATTCCTTTAGGTTACAAAGTGTTTTGTTGCCTCTGGTCATTGGGTCCACTTGCTCAAGTGTTGCTGACATATTGGCGCAGAAGCGGGCAACCAATCAGGACCCATATTACTCCTGGGTCGAGAGAAGCAACACAGGTAAAGCACCTTGCCCAAGGACACAATAAAAATACACAGCGAGGAATTGAAACCCTGACCACAAGGTTAGGAAACCAAACCGTTCCTGCTGTGCCAAACCGCTTCTACATCTTGATGAATGTTCCAAAGACATTCACCTCAGTAAAATTAAAGGGTGAGGTCACAGTTTCTGTTCTAATACTTTCTTTTAAACAGTGTAGTTACTAATCTAATTTCATTCTGACAGGAGAGGTGATGATAGTGGTAGTGGTGACAATGATGATGAGAGTAGTGGTGACACTGATTAAATGATAGGTAGTGGTGGTGACAATGATGATGAGGATGACAGTAGTGGTGACACTGATGAAATGATAGGTAGTGATGGTGACAATGATGATGAGGATGACAGTAGTGGTGACAAGGATAGTGGTATTGACAATGGTGATGAGGATGATAGTGGTGGTGACAGTAATAATTGTGATGAAAATGATGAGTGACGGTGAACGTCGATGATAAATTAGTGGTGGCGACAATGATGATGCAGATGAGAATGGTGGTGACAATGGTGTGGATGATAATGATGAGAAAAGCATATATGTGTATTTCAATTGGCAGACTATTCCAAATGAATTTGCAGTAAAGTGTTACACAGTGCAAAAATAATATTATTAATAATGGTTGACTTATAAAAAGCACATACAGTTGAGATCTCTAAATCTATCATAACATAAATATAAAGACAAAATTGGACCAAAGACATGCTAAATCCTAATCCCTAAACCAAGCATGGTTGTGGTCGTCAACTCCAAGTATTATACAGAAGGTTGAATACTTTTATCTTTAATTGGATAGATTTATAGTAAACATTTTTACTCTCTGAACTGTGATAAATGATTAATCACATACAGTAGTTCATTAAACATGCTGTCCCATTCCAAACTCCCCTCATAATTTCAAAAGGAAAAAGTGATTCCAGTAAGATTGATAAAAAGATAAAAGCAAAAACAAAAAGAAACAAGTTTCCTTCTCTCCTTTATAAACGACATGAGATAAGCTTAGTGCGTCGATGATAAAGAGAGCTACAAATGGAAAGACATGTTGAAACAACTACTGTATTTTATCAATCATTTATCACAGTTCATATAGAGTACCACAGTCGTGTCTTCACAACACCAGGTGGCGCCCTCTGGACATTGGTTGCCGTTCAATTACACCTGAACAACTTTATAATCTTAATGGTTTAGAATAGGCTTTCTGGAATAGGCTTATCAAAATATACTAAAAACACAAAGAGCTCGCATTATATTAGTTATAGAACACACATTTAATCATTTAAACCTCTTCAAATGCAGTGCTAAAATCTGTGGTAATTTCTTAATCTGCATCCTAACATAATACAACAATATAGTCATTAATAATCAGTATTATTTGATCATCAAATTATTTGTTTATCCTACTTCATGCATTAATAAATTTAGTGCATAACCTGTTTGACCATATTCTTTGACCCACAATGTTTACAATGTGTTATTTTCATGTTCAATTCTGCTTTGAACAGCACAACATGCTTATCATGATTACAGTACAGTCATTAATGCTCAATATCCATCAAGAAATATGTTCAGCAAAATACCAATCATTAATTTAGTGCATGACTTGTTTGACCATATTCTTTGACCCACAATGTTTACAATGTGTTGTTTAAATCTGCTTTGACCAGCACAAAATGCTGATCATGATTACAGTATAATAATTAATGTTCAATATCAAGAAATAATGCTCAACAAAGTACCAATCATTAACAAGCAAGCAATCAATTCCATAATTAGTAAATAATTAAGTTGGAATTATTCATGGTACATAGGTCAATAAGTGCAGAGGACTAAGATCTTAACATTTAAGACTATTACTATCAGTTGTTTGTTCAGAATCCTTTAATGGTTGTTGGTAAAAATGATCTATTAATAGATTTAAGAAGATTCTTCACCTTGCACACTCCACTGATTTTAGTAATCATGTGTGAAGCAATCTGAATCAAATAACATAGCAGAGCAGATTCCTTCCTTGATATAATATAATATGCTGAGCCATAATACTTGAAAGAATATCTAATAATACGATTGCTTACTTTGTATTTAAGTAGCTTATTCACTATTATTATTATTAAAATTAAAATAACAAACTTTCCTCGTCAATTAATGATCTTTAAAAAACTAAGTACGCGAAACAAGGAATAAAAAAAGTCTCCCCTTACTATGTTTGTGCATCTTTCTTCTAATTATTACCTTTTTTGTGCTTCTTGCTTACTACAGCAGGTCTCACAATAATACTTATATTCACAACATAATGTTTCTGTATTACTAAACACCCTGTTTAAAAAAAAAATAAAAAGCTTTTGTTAGTGATACACTGAACTTTATAATAAACAACAATACTAAATATAAATCATTAGAAGCAAGTTTTATATAGCCTACCTCCTGTAGCTAATTGACAGATAACAAAAATTTCCTATAAAATGTACTTAAATTTGCAAGATCATGGATAGTGGCCCAGGACTAATAAACAGGAATACAGTATTGGCAGGTTGACCCACAGGGCTGATGAACAGGAATACAGTATTGGTAGGGTTAGTGTTAAGATCATGGATGGTGACCGAGGGCTGATGAACAGAAATACAGTATTGGTAGGGTTAGTGTTAAGATCATGGATAGTGACCTAGGGCTGATGAACAGGAAACCAGTATTGGTAGAGTAATTGTTAAGATCATGGATAGTGACCCACAGGGTTGATAAACAGAAATACAGTATGGATACAGTAGATTAATGGCTGAGATACAACATTTCAATCACATGGGACCAAATCATGCCAAATTAATTGAATTTTCTCCACCTAAAATAACTTAACTCCTTAAGCAGCATGAGACATTCGATACCAAAGAAATAATGTATGTATGGATGGAAAGTCACTTTAGGCACAACTAATGATTTATTCAACACATTCATAATGTGTATAGAGAATGTCTTTTTATTGGAAACAAATCAACTTTAATTCTATCAATTACATATCAGGCAAAAATAATCTAGCACTTAAAAATGAATTGATGTAAACCTCTTGTACTTGGCGATATGGATTATTCATTTGAGAATTTGCCTTTCAATTTTGAAAGCCTCTTTTTGAAATTGTTCCTATTTTATCGGTATGGCCAGACCTTTTTTATACCTTGTTGTGTGAAATTATTATTTTTTTATACACCTGTCTTATTTTTGGAGATTTCAAGGCAACAGTGGCGTAATAAAAATAAGGAAAAACTTTTTTTTCTAAAATTTTCCGTGGCAGCAATTATGATAATTCGCTAAAAATAAAATATAATTTTTATTCCAAATTATCATTATTGGCGGACGATGGGTTCACTAAACAAGGTATAAACAATTTCTTGCCTAATGAGAAAGCTCTGTCTCTTATACACATCTAGATGTGTATAAGAGACAGGTGTTACACAGTGCAAAAATAATATTATTAATAATGGTTGACTTATAAAAAGCACATACAGTTGAGATCTCTAAATCTATCATAACATAAATATAAAGACAAAATTGGACCAAAGACATGCTAAATCCTAATCCCTAAACCAAGCATGGTTGTGGTCGTCAACTCCAAGTATTATACAGAAGGTTGAATACTTTTATCTTTAATTGGATAGATTTATAGTAAACATTTTTACTCTCTGAACTGTGATAAATGATTAATCACATACAGTAGTTCATTAAACATGCTGTCCCATTCCAAACTCCCCTCATAATTTCAAAAGGAAAAAGTGATTCCAGTAAGATTGATAAAAAGATAAAAGCAAAAACAAAAAGAAACAAGTTTCCTTCTCTCCTTTATAAACGACATGAGATAAGCTTAGTGCGTCGATGATAAAGAGAGCTACAAATGGAAAGACATGTTGAAACAACTACTGTATTTTATCAATCATTTATCACAGTTCATATAGAGTACCACAGTCGTGTCTTCACAACACCAGGTGGCGCCCTCTGGACATTGGTTGCCGTTCAATTACACCTGAACAACTTTATAATCTTAATGGTTTAGAATAGGCTTTCTGGAATAGGCTTATCAAAATATACTAAAAACACAAAGAGCTCGCATTATATTAGTTATAGAACACACATTTAATCAATTAACATTTACATTTAATAATTACGTTAGAAATTGGGATCAATGGTTTGTCAGTGGAGGAAATGGTATCGGTTGAATGAATTGTGTGTCGCCGATAGTAACAGAGTAGTATCACATGGTATTGTGACGCAACACTGTAGTACTCTATAGTAAAAAATGTTACTATAAATCTATCCAGTTAATTATAGGATTAGATGAGCGAACATGACACAAAATGAGTTAATATTAATCCCACCACTTACTGTGTTCATCAGTCGTAGTTCCAGTGGGAATACCACTCTGTATGAAAGCTTGGTGAACCGATGCAATTGCTCCATATATTTAAACCTCTTCAAATGCAGTGCTAAAATCTGTGGTAATTTCTTAATCTGCATCCTAACATAATACAACAATATAGTCATTAATAATCAGTATTATTTGATCATCAAATTATTTGTTTATCCTACTCCATGCATTAATAAATTTAGTGCACGACCTGTTTGACCATATTCTTTGACCCACAATGTTTACGATGTATTATTTTCATGTTTAAGTCTGCTTTGACCAGCACAACATGCTTATCATGATTACAGTACAGTATAATCATTAATGCTCAATATCTATCAAGAAATATGCTCAACAAAATACCAATCATTAATTTAGTGCATGACTTGTTTGACCATATTCTTTGACCCACAATGTTTACAATGTGTTGTTTAAATCTGCTTTGACCAGCACAAAATGCTGATCATGATTACAGTATAATAATTAATGTTCAATATCAAGAAATAATGCTCAACAAAGTACCAATCATTAACAAGCAAGCAATCAATTCCATAATTAGTAAATAATTAAGTTGGAATTATTCATGGTACATAGGTCAATAAGTGCAGAGGACTAAGATCTTAACATTTAAGACTATTACTATCAGTTGTTTGTTCAGAATCCTTTAATGGTTGTTGGTAAAAATGATCTATTAATAGATTTAAGAAGATTCTTCACCTTGCACACTCCACTGATTTTAGTAATCATGTGTGAAATATTAAAAGAGGAAGCAATCTGAATCAAATAACATAACAGAGCAGATTCCTTCCTTGATATAATATAATATGCTGAGCCATAATACTTGAAAGAATATCCAATAATAGAATTGCTTACTTTGTATTTAAGTAGCTTATTCACTATTATTATTATTATTAAAATTAAAATAAACAAACTTTCCTCGTCAATTAATGATCTTTAAAAAAACTAAGTACGCGAAACAAGGAATAAAAAAAGTCTCCCAGGCTTACTATGTTTGTGCATCTTTCTTCTAATTATTACCTTTTTTGTGCTTCTTGCTTACTACAGCAGGTCTCACAATAATACTTATATTCACAACATAATGTTTCTGTATTACTAAACACCCTGTTTAAAAAAAAAAATAAAAAGCTTTTGTTAGTGATACACTGAACTTTATAATAAACAACAATACTAAATATAAATCATTAGAAGCAAGTTTTATATAGCCCACCTCCTGTAGCTAATTGACAGATAACAAAAATTTCCTATAAAATGTACTTAAATTTGCAAGATCACGGATAGTGGCCCAGGACTAATAAACAGGAATACAGTATTGGCAGGTTGACCCACAGGGCTGATGAACAGGAATACAGTATTGGTAGGGTTAGTGTTAAGATCATGGATAGTGACCTAGGGCTGATGAACAGGAAACCAGTATTGGTAGAGTTAATGTTAAGATCATGGATAGTGACCCACAGGGTTGATAAACAGAAATACAGTATGGATACAGTAGATTAATGGCTAAGATACAACATTTCAATCACATGGGACCAAATCATGCCAAATTAATTGAATTTTCTCCACCTAAAATAACTTAACTCCTTAAGCAGCATGAGACATTCGATACCAAAGAAATAATGTATGTATGGATGGAAAGTCACTTTAGGCACAACTAATGATTTATTCAACACATTCATAATGTGTATAGAGAATGTTGTTTTTATTGGAAACAAATCAACTTTAATGGCTATCAATTACATATCAGGCAAAAATAATCTAGCACTTAAAAATGAATTGATGTAAACCTCTTGTACTTGGCGATATGGATTATTCATTTGAGAATTTGCCTTTCAATTTTGAAAGCCTCTTTTTGAAATTGTTCCTATTTTATCGGTATGGCCAGACCTTTTTTATACCTTGTTGTGTGAAATTATTATTTTTTTTAAATCGTCTGAAAAAAAAAATTAAATAAAATTTTGTTTTCTTATTTAGCAATATTTCTGCCAAAAACATCCAGATAGGGGAGAAAATAAAAATAAATTTTTATTGGTAAATGTAAAGAGTGTAGTAATAAGATCAATCAATCAATCAATCAATCATTTTTTATTTCCAATTCAAAGAATTTACAACAGATAAGTAGTAACATTGAAAATCAAAATCAAAGGAATTGGAAAAGGGCAAACATAACAAGAAGAACTTTAAGCATGTAGCCCAAATAATAATAAGAATAAGAATAATTTTTTTCTAAAATTTTCCGTGGCAGCAATTATGATAATTCGCTAAAAATAAAATATAATTTTTATTCCAAATTATCATTATTGGCGGACGATGGGTTCACTAAACAAGGTATAAAAAATTTCTTGCCTAATGAGAAAGCTAAAGCAATTTTAATAATTTCAACTTGCCTTAGACAGTGAGTAATGGATGTGTTTTGCTCAACGTCAACTGATAAATCCAAGAAGTCTTCATCTTTGCTGCTGACTCCTTCACAAGTAAGACATCTCGTCTCATTTGTTAATGTTCCCTGAAATATCTCATGAACCCATGTGGGATCTGTCTTACTTGGGTGATGGTTAATCAACATGCCATTTGTTTGTGGACCATTTGCTTTGTTCTTTCCACCTTGCTTTTCTTGTTTCTCAGCTGGAAAAACAATAGGTTAAGGAACATCCAACAGGTTTTAATTGATAACACTCATCCTTTTAAAAATTGCTTTAAAATAATTATTATAATACATAAATTAATTTTGAGGTTTTATATAATATAGGTTTTAAATTACAACATGTGTTCACATAGATACAGGATTCGAAATCTTGTGGGACAACTCCCTGTTCACATGCAACATACAGTTACCTACCAGTATGTGTTATTAATGAAAGTGAAATTTAAGTCTTTCTCAGAACTGTACTGTATGTGCTAGTTTCTCAAAACAACAATTATTTATAAAAAATGTTTGTCCCATGACTCTAGGTCATCTGCCAATACTCTTGGCCATTACACGACTTTATGTTACTCATGTTAATAAGGCAAGCTTTCTACTAGGATACATACCTTGTAGTAAGTCAGCTATCGTGTTAAGCAAATATATTAAAAATTCATGGGCATCCTGCTGCATGTAATTGTCGAACAGTTCTATTAAATGAAAAAAAAAGAAATGTTAAGCACGGTTTCAATAAAAATCGCTACACTCTATTGGCGACTACATACTTTGGTCAGTTGAAACAGGGAGCCATCCTGACTGTGTCGGGACTGGAGATGGACAATTGCTAGGAAAACATATATAAACAACAAATTTATAGAATGTAAAAATGAATGAATGAATAAATGAATGAAAGAATGAATGGATGAATGAATGAATTAATAAATAAATGAATGAATAAATGAATGAATGGATAAATAAGAGATGGCATGTTGAGTGCTAAAACAACTTGGATTAATATGTTGGAGGCTTTGTTTTTATATTAGCCTTCGTTCCTATAATATATTTACTTCATTTTTATTGTAATAGGTGCTGACTACTTGAATTCACTCAAACTTACTTTAATAAAAAATGTATTTGCCTGGCTTCAGAAAGTTTAACTACACTACAGTATATTTATTTTGTCAAGACAAAAATACCAATAGGTGCTGTAGGTAGTATAAACATAAATTTAGCTTGCAATATCAGGTCTTGAAGACCACCAGCCACAGCCAAAATAGGAAACAATTGTTTCCCTAATAAGGAAGAATAGGAGACCAACCAGGTCTTAAAATGGAAACCAAATGGTCATAAAAAGACAGTAACTATTGCATACCGGTACTCAAAATGGATACCTAACTCCTATCATTAAACGAAACAAACTAAAAGTGTTACAAAATAGAGCAGCTAAAATAATAACGTGAAAATCTAGACATGAATCTAGCTCACAAGCACTAAAACTTAAAAGACTTAAACTGGTTTAATTTGGAAAAAAAAAATTTAAAAAAAACAATATTACAGCGAAGCAGTAACAATGTACAAAATAATGAATAACTAAATATCCTACTTAAGAAACAGATTTAATGAATGTAGACAAATATGTAACACTAGGTTTGAAGACATTTTAAGTATTTATAAACCAAAAACAGAATATAAGATAAGAGTCTCTCCTATCATGGTACAAATATCTGGAATAGCTAAATGATATAAATCCAAATGCAATAACTGCCACTAACATAAATATTTGTAAAAGATTAATAAACAACCAACTAATATAAAACTAATGTCTAAAAATTATATTGTTACTTGAAGTATTAACACCTCTTTTTTCCAAAGTTTATGTTTTCATAAGTTTGTTTATAGTTTCTGAAGTAAATTTTTACTGTGAAGTTGTTTTTAAGATTACAGTACTAATATTTTTACTGTATTGTATATTTATTTGTATTATATCCCAACATGATAGCGTGTGTTTCGATACTTAAGAGTTTGAATTATACTTATTTGATGAAATTTACAATTAATGTGATTTCAAATTGTTCCTTTTTTGACTTATAAACTACTGTGTAAATATTTGTCTGTTTGCTTTAATGATTGTCACAATTGTTTTACTTTGAATAATTTGTAATTAAGTCAAAACGGTCTTGTGAAAAACACATTTTATATGACAAGTTTCTCTGTTTGTAAATAAAGTCATTATTATTATTATTATTATATTACGAAACAAGAACTTACATAATAATAATAATGGTAGACTTATAGCGCATAATGATGAGACCTCTATGCAATTCACATTATCAAATCAAATATAGTTATATATTTCCATATACAATTGAAGTAATAATAATAATAATTGAAGTAATAAAATACAATTGAAGTAATAAAGATGCAGATCATTACCGATTGTTGAATTAAACACCTATGGAACACAAACTCAGCTCCCCCTTGGAGTATTCCATACGTTGCAGCAGCTAATCAGCGCATCTGGCATTTTAGTGCATACATGGCTACATAGAGGGAGTGACACTCACCCAAGTACAGCGCATGAAATATGCTGTTTTTTGGTTTCATAAATTTCCTTTTTTCTGTCATATTTTTTCATCTTGTGGAGGGGTGCCATGAGCGTTTCCCTTTAAACTGATACCTGCGTTTTATATATTTTCATTACCAGGGACAGGTTTAGAGGGGGCCAGGCCAGCCACGAACCCCACCTTTTGGAAAGTAAAAAAAAAAAAAAAAGAAAGAGAGAAAAAAAAAATTGATCACATAAAATGCCTCAGAGAATATTTTTGGGCGTTTAGAAAACAAAAAAAATGTGGGGGCATGCCCATAAACCTCCTAGAGTAGTTTTGTTTCGGGCGGCCCACCTATTATACCCCCCTTTCGGACCCCCTTTCGGACATCTCTGGATACGCCCCTGATCTTAAATCTTACCATTTTCTTTTCTTAATTTGGCAACAAATTTCTTTGGGGCAATGACACCAACTTTCTTCTTACTGGTTGTGATGCTATTGTAGAGGTCTGATAAACAAGACAAGAGTGTCTCCTTCTTCTTGGGCTGTGCCTTATAACTAAGTACACGCTCACGGAATGGCTTACAGAAATACAGTGCTTGTAAAACCGAATTACAGTAACAGGTATTCCCAAACTGTGTGGAGAAAGCAAAATAATTTATTATCAATGATGGTGAATTAAATACTCCAACATAATTTGTTGTTTTTTAATAAAATTATTTTTGCTGTTTAATTATTTTCAAATTTTTAAAATTTTGTTGCTCCTTTGTGATAACCCTGCATGCTCTCTCGGTTTATTTTACATTCATTTTTACTAAAGAATGATTTGATGAACTGACTGAATCATCAAGAAGCCTGTTAATTTGCTTCCTTCAGATAGCTAATTTCCACTATTTATATTTTTTATAATTAATAATTGTAATACTATAAAAACTTTTATTCAATGCAGTAACAGAACTTTACAGTACAGTAATGAAAATTGGTTCACAGCAATAGTTCAATAATATTTAAAATATAAACATAGTAAAAAGAAATGAAAGTACAGCATTCCAATTGGTGCTAATTACAGATTTTAATATAAATACAATTCAATCAATCTAAAACATTATAATACAATAAGAATAGAATAATATTGAACATTTTTGTATCGCTCAACAAAGTTGTGGAATGAACTTCCACAGGAAACAACAACAAATTTCATGGACATGTCTATTATGTTTTTTAATTTTAATTCTTAATCACTTTTATTGTATATATGATATCTATTTATATATATATGTATGTTTTTTAATTACTTTTCTTTCAACCTTTGTATTTTATGTAACTGTACCACTTTGAAAAACAGTACACAAGTACTGAAAGTGCATGCAGTAGAAAGACAGAATAAATAAATAAATAAATAAATTACTTTTACATTTATTACTAAAATAATGTAATACTTACATTGACTAATCCAAAATAGTGTTCATTGGGTGGAAACTGGTCCGAACCAATCTCCTTCTCCAAAGCCGATGCATTGGCACCCTGCCAAATTAAAAGAAAAAAAAAAACTTTAAAAAACAAAACAAATTAATATAGCCCGGTTCTCACGAGAGCCCTAGTATCCGGATCGGGAGCTAACCGTTAGCGATAACCGTTAGCACCTGCGTGAGAACGCCTGATCGGTTAGCGCTAACCGTTAGCGGTATCCAGATACAGCTAATGGTTAGCAAGCGCTATCGGTTAGCAAGTTGAGGGCGTTTCTATCATCAACCAATCACACGTACGCTTTTACAATTTCCAGTTTCCTATTGGCCAGTGATTCGATCATCATATTGTTAGTATCCGGATCGAGATTTTCTCGCATGGATGCACGGCAGCTAACAGTTGGCAGGATCCGGATCCTGCTAACCGTTAGCTGCCGTGTGAGAACATAGCCTATGAGTATTATTACATTGCTATAAATTCTTGTTAAATTTGCATTAAGAAGTCCTGTACAAACATGAATGGCAACTTGAGGCTACATGTGAAAATTGTAGATGCATATTGATAATGGCTGAGACAATATAGTTGTCTCATATAAAATGGCAATAAAAATGGCTAAATAAATTTAATTCAAATACTGTAGTATTTCAGGTTTTTTGAAAATCTGTGAATTATTTTTATAGTACTTATTTTCAAAAAAGCATTAGAAATTGATGAAAGGCAGAAAAATCATTTTTTTTATTGAACTATTACTTTTTTCCTTTACATCAAACAGCAAGTACACTCGCCACTGACATAAACAAAATTTAATAATTTAATTAACTCAAAAAAAAAAAAATCCACATACTACAACTACAGTATACCTTAACCACCAAGCAATAGTTGATGAGCCATTTTGCAAATACTTTATTTGACTATCAAATATTGACAATCAGAGACCAGATGCAGTGAATTGTTCATTTCTCATTTCTTTTGGCTATTTACATTGCTTAGTGTGCTATATTTGCACTTGGTTAATAACATGAACTTAGCCAGCACTCTAAGCATTTATAATTGAACATAAAGGCAAGTAAATCTAATAAAAATTGTAATGTCTTGATTTAAATCCAATTTCTCATCTGGAATACAATGTATACAAGATGTCTGGAGAAATGAAAATGGTTACAATTACTGACCAACCGAAAAAAAAATTACCTGAACAACAGAACAAAACTTAATAGCAACCTACTATGTTCAATATTAGGTCGAGAGACCGAATTTGACATTATATTATTTTTATCTATTTCTTTTAAACCCTCAAAAACACATAAATCAGAGTTCATTTGAGAGATTGCAACAGGACACACATAATATACAAGCAGAAAATAATATTCAAATATGATATCTCAAATGCAACCAGTATCACATTGCATCCATTGTGTCTATGCCCTATATGGCCTTTTTAATAAAGTATCCAAGTGGGGATTCCATTATCATTAAATGTGCGGTTTTGTTTACTGCAGTGACATTTTAGTAAACTTTCTAGGATAGGTCTTAAATTCATTTATATCTTTAGCTCATGAATCATCAAATTCCATCATACAGGGTTAACTGCCTGGGTTCCAGGCCTTAATTTGTGATACTCACCTTTTATTGGACTTATTGCGCGCCATACCTCATTTATTTGGCGTCCCATACTTAATTTCTTTTTTTTTTTTCGGATTAGGGCCTGGGCAAACGCTGCCAGATTATTCATGCGTATAATTTAACGCATCAAATTTGATGTGTGATATATGCATGACTGACTTTGTAAGTCATGTGATTAGTTTACTTCTTGCATACTAATTAATCTTTGTAATTTTCAAATTGAAGATGTGTGATATCTCGATGGCTAAGCTAGGCAGATGCCTTTTGCGTACCTACTTGAATTAATTTTGCCAGTAAATTAGTTCTTGGCCTGCTGAACAATGTTATGGACTGATAACCGTTGTAGTAACTTACAGATTATATAACCCTGCTCACCGCTGAACTACACAGATTTAGGCCTAGAGTACTGTAGTACATTATTAAACAGGTACTGTATTATTGAGTACGAACTTAAAAGTAGGCCCACCTGGCCTCTTTCTACTACTAATACTACTAGTATTAGACTCTAGAGGCCTAGTACATTGTAATATGGGCCATCTAGCTTAAGCTTAATTTGTCTTTACCATTGCCTACTCGTCCTAGAATCTATTCAATATATTTTAGTTCCGTTTTATCAGGGAGACTATTTTTTAACCATGCATAACTAGTTGACGTGAGACGTGACTCAACATCTGTACATTCATCATTCATTCATTCATTTAGTTTATTGTTTAATTTTAAAAAGGAAAAGCTGAGCGGAAACTATTCATTGCATTTTTATAAATTAATTAAATAAATAAAAACAAAAATTGTACACACAGTAATAAAGAAAAATAAAATATGACATTCAAATACATTAAAATGTGAAAGAAGAATTTAGATTTAAAATTTATATTTACATATAATGACCTTCCAAATGTTTAACTCTGGAAGAAGATAATAAATGTTCGTAGCTTTGAAAATGCATAGAGATTGGTTGAAATAATTTATTTTGGTCCGCCCATTTATCCAAATATGAAATACTGCATAAAATTAACTTACTCGTTGGTGGCGCTGTCCAGAATGAGAAAAAATAATAAGGGACTTGTGGCAAGTCTAGGTTAACTGCTAGAGATGACAAAATCACAAAAATGGCTCTACTAAAAACATCTACAGTAACCAGAGAAGAAGGTTGAGGTAAAAATCGAGGGTACAGTATCCTTCAGCAATCACTCAAAATCATTTTATTGTCATCAATACAAGGTACAATTATAAAATTTTCCATCTTTACTACAAATCAAGTCTAGTAAAAAAATTAATTAATTATATTAAATAGCACAAATCACAGGAGTCATTCCCGATTTCTGGGAAACTCCCTTGAATCACCCACACTGATGCATGTACAGGATGAAAGCATTCTGAACCTAGTTCAGAATGAAAGCATTTCCTCCACTCATTTCCTAGTACTTTTAGTAAGGAACCAGGCCCATAACCATGGAAAAGGGCATGTTTAAGCTTAGGCTGAATCCCCATTTTTTAACATTTTAGTTGTGTAGTGGTATTTAATCATAACTTTTTTTATTTAAGGAACACTTCTGAGTTAAACTTGGCCTATTATAAGAAAACCCCTTCACATGAACCTGGTTATGGGCCTGGAACTACAGTATGAGATTTGATTAAAATGGATACATTCCGAGTTAATAGAATTAACCTATTTAATAATAATATACCCAAATTTATCTATATAGCGCCAATTCTAATTTGAATGATCAAGGGGGACACTGAGCATTATTACCCACTGGACCATACAATGGCAAACAAGCACAAAGTGCAACCTTCTCTGCTCCCTTGGAGTATACCAAGTTATGTGCTACTTGTTTAGCGCACGAAACTAGTACATACAATGCCACATCCTACCAGGTATCTATTCATACTCCTGACTGGGTGGAGAGAGACAAAGTAGATAAAGTGCCTTGCCCAAGGACACAAGTGACTTTCAATCCCCTGACCTCAAGGCTGAGTGTCCAAGCCACAACTGATTTACTACAAGCAGGCTTTGATATCAGTGTTCAATCACCAGTTGAGTATGCATACTAAGCAAACTATTTGACAGACTATGAAAACAGAATCAACATTTAGGTATTGATGATGTATAAGGGAATGTAAATTAAGAAATTATTCATTAATTGTGTGGTAAATTGCTAATCAAGCAACAAATGTTTGATACATGTATTTTTCTTTTTGCATAATCTATTACATACCTAGATAATGACATTATCAAGATTATTATCAAGCCCTGACCTACATAACGAGAAATTGCATAGCAAAAGCTATAAACCCTGGAAATTTAATGGACATGTTTTTCCCCAATTTGACTTTTACTGTATACATTTAATCTCCCAATCTTCATTTCTATTTTCCTCTTTCGTTCTTTGATCCAGATTAGCATTAACGCAGTCTGTGACTCATGTGACTAACAACATACTCCATACTGATCCATGTTTTTAACATTTCTATCTGTCAACATAAAGGAGACAAGCTTCATTTCACAATATCCTATAGAAAGTGCTGCCATGGAATGAAAAGTACACATCCTGAGCTCTCTAGCCTAATATTGAGTGTATCATCAACATTAGATGCCCATGACAACCAATGGGATGTATGCATTTCACATACCCACATGGTGCTGTTGCTTTAATAAAATGACCTACTATATAGAGGTCACTTCAAAAATCTAGTAAGATTAATGTCTTTCAAGGACTCGCTATTTTAATAATGTTTTAAATACAGCACTACAACAAATTTTTTATTGCCCTGGAGGAGATGAATGCTTATTTCCTGTGACTTCATTTTGGACTAAAATTCTATTAGAACCAATAAGTTAACTTATTTTAATTCTTTAATCCACATATATGGAGTAAAGAATTAACATTAAAACTGTGAATGCAGATGTCTATAACTTTGAAGGAAATTTAGCAAATAAAATAAGATTTTAATTTAAAATGGGTCCTAAATGTGATATCACACATTGTTAAGTTTATTGAATTACCAACACACTGTATGTGGACATTTATCCTTGATGGCATCAGTAGATAATAACATGAACTTGAATTGGAATCTTTTTATTGGTTGACCTGCCACTTGACTGGGTAGCCTCCAAAAGTTTAATCCCATAGGGCACAGTTTTCCAGAGTTAATAATCAAAGCTTATCATTAGTTTGACATCCAGTCCCTCTTTAAAATAACAGGATGAGGACCTTTCTGCCAAATCAGGAAAGAACACTGATTCATCACTATTTTCTACACACAGGTCACAGCTCATGGAATGCTAAGGAAGTGTTCAAATATAAAAGAAAATGATGAGAGTTTTCTTTATCAATCAATAAACTATTTCTTCATTATGGTTCAATATACATTTTGTGTATCTCCTGTGGTTGTAGCGGTTGTAATATGATGACGCTATACCTCATTTGCATATTCACCACCTGTGTGTTGGTATATTGTGTGTTGCAATAAGGTTTGCTCTCTGAACGATAACACATCAGGGAAATAGCACTCAGAATGACAATGATACCTATGCAGAGATGTACAATGTAATCTTGTACAAAACAATTTTCTTAATGATGCTTTAACCTCGAAAACATCAGTAATTAAGGAAGGTGTAACTTTTGCTAAAATCACTATTTTTAGGCCTAGGGAATGGAAGTTGTAGATTTGAGTCCACTGCCCGCATGCCTAAAAACCTACCACACAAAAATTTTCATTATTTTGAAAATTTGTTACTTTGAAAAAAAATACTTCGTTTTTTACCACAGACTTTCTAAGTTGTACATACAACAGAAAAACAATATCCTAGGCCCTATTCCATCACATCTGATCACTTGTCGCGAACACTGCGAAAGCAGGGAATCACATCAATATCGCCGATTGCTGCTAAGGTCATTTACTGGTCAAATCAAACTGACTAAACAAATCTTGAGCGGCTCTTGATTATAAGATATAGCGCCACCATGCAGATGGAGAAAAAGAGCTGTCATGGACGTTCCACTACATCGCGAACTGCTTTATCTTCTTCTATTTATTATCTATGTTTCTATTCAAGAGTAGTTTACAATAAAGGCCAAACTATAAATAACTTTTCTAAAATTACACATAATCCAAAAAGATGTGTCTTAGTAACTTAGTTTACATTTATGACTGATATTATTATTGTAGGTCTAGGGCCCTAGGCCAACCTTTTAAGTATGCATTTGTTTCATATTACTCGTGAATTGTGAATAACATAATTTGCTGATGCCGCGGCTTGCGTACAGCATTATTTATAAAAAATAATAAATAATGAAATGTGTTTTCAATATTTTTTTGATGCAAATCTGCAACAACTTCCATTCCCGTGGCCTTAATTAATAAAAAAAAATTACTTTCGACATTATCCACAATTCTGTCAAAATTGTGAATAATATACAGTACAGAATATACAATATATATATATATATTAAATCTAGTACTGTAGTAGTACACTTTTTTTTTTTTTTATAAGAACACATTTTATAAGAACACTGAGGCTGAAATTGCTTAAAAATTAAGAACAAAATAGGAACAAATTGAGGTTGAGGAAAATTTCAAATGAGGTTTATATTTTAAAAAACCAAAATATTATATCTGTACATTTATGTTCAGTAGGTGTGACTGTAATACCCTCTATAATACAGTACAGTATGTGTACCTATCTTACATTTGGGGGCCATTTTTTGTGGGGTCACTTTCACCTACATTCCAGTACAGTGCATACCATAGGCCTACTGCCGTACAATTAAATAATTTTTTTTTTAAAAGGTGTGTAAACTAAGAACAAAATAAGAACATTTTGAGCCTGAAATTAGCCAAAAAATAAGAACACTGAGCCTGGGCAAAATTTTACTGGTTCTTATTTTAAAAAAAGAAAGCGTAAAATGGAAAAAAGGATTAAAATGCGAACATAGAGTATCTACCTAGGCTTTCTCATTACAAAATATGTGTACAAAACTAGGTTTAGGCCTTCTTTTTCATAAAAATAAAATGATGCAATATTAAATTACAGATAAAAAACGGAAAAACAACATCAAATACTTGTCGTCGTCCACTTTTAGTTTCAAACTGTCGCTTTGAATATCATAAATGGTGAAGCAGTATCATTATTTATAAAAGCAGCTACTCAATGTACTCCCAGGTGATAGCTAGCCTAGGCCTAGGCTAGACTAGGCCTAGGCTTAGGCAGGACAACAACCAGGGGAACTTCCCATCGGAACATTCCCATCCCCTTTTGGATCGAAGGCATCGTCCGTCTGATGAACATCGTTTGGCAATGTCTCAGCTCACGTATAATAATAAATAGTACATGTACCGTCTTCAAACAATGTTAACTTACCATATTTATAGTTCAGTATTCATTGGGCCAACTCACTGTAGTTGCTTGTCAAAATGCAAGTTTCACGGATAACGAACATTTACATTATTCAGGTCTTCCTATCTCTTTTTATTCCTCTAAAACAAGTTTGTGCGCTGAGGGTTTGGGAGTATTTTTACCTTTGCCAGGTGACTGTTTGCACGGTTCCGTGCGTATAACTTAGCCAATCAGCATCGAAATTTGTGATGAATTTATTCGCACGGTATCGTGCAAATAGTTTCTTCCTTGCCTTTTTGACCTTAGATTTATACATTTTTTAAAAATAAAGACATATTTTTGTGTTCAAATTTAAATAATTTTTAAATTTTAATACAATATTTTTAGCATGGATAAAATATATAGAATAATATATATATGATGTTTAAATATTTAAAGTACTCAATTATATACATAAAACATACAATTTTAATCACGTGTCCTGGGTCCTGTCTTTTCTGCCAAGCACACATTGCTGAGTTATTGGTATGAAATTTTGTAATAAAATATTGTCTTGATTTACATGTACTTAGATTAATATTTACTTATTTAACGCATCTCACACGTAAAATGATTAAATTATATCTATATTATATACAGTTTTATCAATTTAATAATGAATATAACATAAAATTACCAATAAACTCATGTTGACCAACAATTCTTTCTAGGCCTTAATTAAATAGAAAACTAGCGGGTACCGGGCCTAGCCCTACTTCTAGGTAAGCCGCCTGCGAAGCCACCTGTGAAGGTGGGCCTAGCACTAAAGTGTTGTTTTGATCAACAGAACTCTACTAGGCCTAAGTATTTGTGGCTATCTTGGAATGTAGATAGGAGGTCAAACGTAAATATAAATATATTTTTTGTACAATCAATGGGGTTTCTGCCTATTCTGTCTAAAATACAGTAAAAAAGTTTAAATAAAAAAGGGATGACCGGTCTTTCTCGACTTGGATCATTTCGGTTGTGCCTCATTTTGGTCATGCTTCATTTCAGTTGCAGAGTGTAAAGCGCCAATGTAGTTGCGAAAAAATATGCCCATAATATTTTATAAATAAATATGTGCGTCAGTCAGTTTATCATACATTTTTTATTTTCGGTTTGTTATGTTTTCATTATCAACATATTTATAAAAACAAACTCTTTATCATGTTTGTTTTTGTCATTAATGTTTTTTTTAAATTTTCATTTTAACAACATTTAAAAGCAAATATTGAATACTAAAACAAAATTTCAATCAATATTTACATTTACCATACATTTCCTAGTTTTTTGCATTTCCATTTACAGGCCTTGAAATTAATTCTATAAAAAAATTTAACGGCACTCCGTACAATTGACCTCCTTTAGGTTGAGTTGCGACTGAAATGTCTTGCATATAAACAGTGGCTGAGGTGCTACAGAATGATTGGCTACCTGACAGCCTAAAACAACACAAACAAAACTAGGGTAACCCACCTTGGGGTCTTATTTCAAATTTAACCATATTAGGAAAGTAGTGCCCCTAAAGCCTGTTTTCCCGTAGGCAAATTTTTACACAAATCGAAAGCATTGGTTCATGCACATTCACATTTCTATAGAGTGTCTCGCTTCAGCGAAATCAGTAGTTCAAACTATTTCTACTTTTTGCGAAGCAATCCTATACTTTCGATTAGCACAAATAAATTAGTAGAAAACAGGCTTTACGACTAGGCAAGTTCAGCATGTGTGGAAATGATCTTTTTTATAATCCGTTTACAGGTATTGATGTACAGTATTATTATTTCTTTACGCAGATCAGTGCATCAACTGACAATAAATCAAAATGGTAAAGACAAACACCACCGGCATCCGCCGGGGTACACGGTACATGTTTTCAAAGGGATACAAAGAACATGGAGTTGAGCATCTTAGCACATATATGACACTTTACAAGAGAGGAGACTATGTTGACATCAAGGTCAGTAAAAATTGTACAAAATGGCTTATTTTGTGTATTAAATGTTGTTTTCATTTGTAGTACAGTCAAACTTGCCCAACTCGAATAATTTCCAAGTCGTTCTTATTTTAAATGTCAAATTGTTTTGTTCCTATTAATTAATGATCTGTAAGTCAAATTCTATCCAAGTCAAATCAATTTTTCCAATGCTATTTTGGATTGAACTTAGGCAAGTTCAACTGTAGTATATATTTTGAATTTTATTTATTGAAGTACATGTATTTTTGTTAATACAATATATAAAATTGTGTTTTTTCACAGGGAAATGGTGCCTTCCAAAAGGGTATGCCCTACAAAGCATATCACGGCAAAACTGGTCGCATTTACAATGTCACACCTCATGCTGTTGGTATTGTAGTGAACAAGCAAATCAAGTTAGTTGTTTGTATATCCCATACTATAACATGCCTAAATAGATCCCTGTTATTTGATTGGTGGATTTTGTATCACACGACACTGGTGATTTACCCTATTTTGTCACTCATCATGTCAATTTATTTCCATCCATGCATTCACTTTTCATCCGTTTTTGCCTATTGCACGGTGCCTAGGATATGACATGACATGACTTGACACCCTAATACAATCTTTTGATTGGTAAAAAAGATGCTGGATTATTCTATCTAGAAAAGGTAGATTTTTCATAAAATTTAAATAATAAGAATCTCCATACAGAAAAAAGATTTGTTTCCATAAAATATCAAATGACAAAAATCTATTAAGTGTGTTATAAAACAAATAATAAATGTTTTGTATTCGCACAATGGAAAGAATATTTTCATGAGTTGAAAGATTGACTGTTCCATTCACCTCGTGAAAATATTCTTTCCATTGCGCTTATAAACATTCATTATTTGTATACTATGTATTACATTTTTCTTTCAACTCCACAAACTATAAGCCCCATAGTGAGACTGTGTGGAACATCTTGTGTGTTCTTGGCTTATGAGGGGAATGCACAGATTGTAAAGCTAGAAAATATAATATTTTATCAAGTACCAATTTGGTTTTGGTTTCAGGCATCGAATTATTCCAAAGAGAATCAATGTACGAATTGAACACATCAAGCCATCAAAGTGCAGGTCCGATTTCTTAAAACGAGTAGCAAAGAACGAGGAGTTGAAGAAGGCAGCAAAAGAGACTGGTGAAAGGCTGAACCTTAGGCGACAAGTACGTCCCAAATTATAGCTAACGTAGTTAAAGTTGTGGCAATTGAGTAGAGTTGAAAAGTAATAAATTGCTTTTATCATCATCGAGTTACCTGCCAATTGTCAGGCGAATGCAAGCATTTTATAAACTTCTTTAATGCTGTCACTAACTAATTTTTATCTGAAACCTGGTTTTTCTTGTTTCCTCCTCAGGCAAAGCAACCCAGACCTGGACATTTTGTCTCTGCCAAGGGAAACCAACCTCAAGATGTTGAGCCCATCCCATATGAGTTCATTGCTTAATTAGTCGCTTGAAACTTGTTAAAGAATTTAAAATGGACTGAAAATAAATATTGTCAAAGATGAAGTAAATGTGGTAGCATTTCATTCTGCTTGTTTTCAGTGTCTGCAAAGGCATAAGTAACTTTATTTTTATTGCTAATCCCTAATATTGTAGACTAAAGGCACAATGGGAGGGGGAAGATAAAAACTGTCCCTGTGATCCTGACCTTGTCTGGAGCCATCATTGAACTGCTTGGTTATAAAAAACTGATCTACCAAAACAATCTAGCCAGAGGGAAAACATATATTAAGGAACCCTTAGGCCCACAATAGACCTCTCTGCTAAGCCCGCCCCTTGGATGTTGATTCTAAGGTCCCAAAAAAAGATAGCGTAAAATGTACCTATACACATACGTTTTTGGACATGCATGTATTCTGGCACTACTGATTGGTCAGTTCAGTTTTAATTTGACACTCCACCAATTGTAAAAAATGCATAAAGCCAGGCACTTGCTGCGTTGTACGACAAAAAATGAAAGAAACATCACAACACATTCTGTTGATGTTCTACTCAAGCAGAAATTGCATTTCTTTAAACTGGTTGGCATCAACAAGTCTTTATGATCAGGCAATAACAAATTCTAAGGGTAATAAATGTATTTCATACATTTAAAGTGAAATTTAGGAATGTTTATTAGAGTACACTATGTGCAATCCATTTTGCACCAAAAAAAAAAATAAATTCCCCCTACCTCATCACAATAATTTAAACAAATAATACATTAAGAAATATGGTGATGGGTGCACTAACAGGCTCTAATTACTAGCGGAGGGTTCACAAAACAATGTACTGTATGAAAAAAAATCAAAGAAAAATGTTCGTTTTTAAGTCCATGCTACTTTAATCTGTACATCTTCAAATATTTAGTATATTAGTCCAGAATATCTTAGATTTATAAATAGGTAACACACAATATTCAGTAAAATAGAACATAGACATATTTTTTATTTTGAATAGAGTATCATTCATCTTGAATGTCTCAAGGACGATATTTTAATTTAAAGTTTGCATTGCAGTCTTAAACATGCATAGCATGTGCATTGCTAATGCACACCATGTCATTTACCCCTAAAGATCCTTATCGAGAAAACATTTCTGATATTTAAATTATTCCATCAGCTTCAGAACCTTTCCAATGTACTGTTCTGTAGTTTATTGCTTGCTTTACACAACCATCTCACATGCCACTGTAGGCAGGCCCGCCTCCAGCCTCTGGTACAACCCAGTTAATGTTCTGACTCGGATCTTTGATGTCGCAGGTTTTGCAATGTACACAATTCTGAGCGTTGATTTGTAATCGCATTCCATCACCTTCTTCAACACGTACATACTCATAAACACCTGTACAGTATATAGATATTTCAATGCAGTAAGTGACATGATACAGTATCTACAAATCACAAGGTACCTCATAGTTTAATGAATACTCTACTCCAGACTATTGACTGTTTTTACAGACATAATAAAGTGTCAAATGATTGGGGTGCATTATCAAAGGCGCTGTGCACATTAATGATGGAAAAGGTGAGATTTAAGTAATTTTTTAAATGAAGCAACAGAACAGTTTTTAATGTGTGCAGGCAGGGAATTCCAAAGTATAGTTGCGGCAAAAGAAAAAGATTTGTGGCAAAGGGCTTTGGCTAGAAAACACTGTTTTTTAAGGGCTCAACACCGATCATCTGTAAAAAGTAATATTAAAACTGAGCATAAAGTGGTATAAAAGGTTTTAAGAAGCACACTGGAAACATCTATGTTTGGGTGCACCCTCGATAAATAAAATAAAATATTCAGTTTGGCCCTCGGACCGATTTTTATGCCCATCCCCTACCCTAGAGTGATGGGTTAGTGGTATGCCAGGGCAGGCTCACTGTAAAATACAAATGTTCCAATAGCGTACTGATGACACAAACAAGTCATCATGGCGTGAAAGTCGGTAACCCTTCGTAAGAGGGGAAATGCTGATGATGGGGTCTGGGGCTACATAACCAAAAAGCATCAACAATACTGATTTACCTGCTGGACAGAACCTCTGCTCTGGTCCATCATATACGGCAAGGTTTCTATCAACAGGAACACTGTCATCCATTAATGTGAGATGAGCTGGTTGGTCGCCCTCATGGTTTGTTCCACTTAATGCAACTGAGCTCAGTAGATCAAAGCTGATTTCTCCATCAGGCTTTGGGTACTCAATTGGGGTACACTGTGAGGCTGGTTTCAATGTTTCAGAATCTTTGTCTGATAAAGGTAAAACTTTAAACTACAATATTTTCAAATAAAATATATGAGCTGTACTAGTCTGATGTAATGGAAAATAAAATTCAAAAACCATTTAGTACTTTAAAGACTCATTTAAAATTTGTCTCATTCAGCTTGATTTTTCCATCCACACAGTTTATGCTTCACATTCACCTAACAAGTGCATTGTGTGCACAAAAGCTAGTGTACTGTCAAAATTCTACAATATTTTTGGAATACAATATGTTTACTTTATATCTGTAAAATAAAAAAAAAAACCCCCCCAAAAAAACACCCAAAATTTCATCACAGAACACAAATGGTTTTTAGCATACATATCAAATCCATCAGCAACACTACAAGCCCTGTTGTTCAGATGGCGTGGCTTGTTCAAAGAATTTGTACCTTTAGAAATGGGTACTTTGTAGCTTAGATGGTACAGCATGTTCAAAGTATTTTTATTTTCATTCACATATGATCAATATTGGCTGACTTACGTTTGTGTTTTAAGGTCCATGGTTCTTTTCCCCTGCCAATGAAATAGAATAATCCAGTATACATCATGGTGCCAAATACCCCAAGTGGGTTATTGAATGAGGGCCGAATATTCCTAACGGATTGCAATTCCTTCCAAATCCAACTCTTCTTAACACGAGCCTCATATTCGTCACAATATATACCTACAAAGGAATTTGTTGGCCTGTAAATGTTTCATCAGTTTTAATCTTTCAATCAAGTAAAATTATAATGTTTGTGTTAATATGTAAATAAAATGATTCTTACAAGCTGTCATTAACTTGCTTGTACATACTGTCAACTAGTGAATCTGGATCGTAATGCTAAATGCTAAACTCATACAGCATAGGAGGAGTAACAACAGCAGCAGCAGCAACAACAATGAAAATATAACAGCAGCAACAACAACAACAACAACAACAACAATAAATGGATTTATATACAGTAGTGCAAATAAACAAGGCCTCTTGGTGCTTGACTAAATGTAAATATAAATCCATAGTAGGAAGAAAGTGTAAAAAAAATTATGTAAATAATATGTAAAATGCCAATCTATCAGTATCTAGAAATTTTATTACCTATTATTTAATTCCTAGCATTTGCATGTTCAAAAATAATAATTAAAATTAAAATTACATTAACACACTGTATGCCAAGACAAACCTGTTGTTTCTGAGGTAAAATTTTCATCTGTTAATTTGTCAAAGATTGATTCAGCAGCCAGCATACCACTCTTCATAGCGTTGTGTGTTCCTTTTATCTTTGGTACGTTCATGAATCCCGGACTACATCCTGCCAACAGACCGCCCGGAAATGCCAGCTTGGGAATAGACTGAATCAGGAATAACAAACTTTAGTGAATTACAGAGCCTTTGAAAAACAAGTGCCTACAGTAAGTTTCTACAGTATTTATTATTTAGTTTTGGCCGTACGACGTTAACCTTAATGTTTGTACCCAACATGCAGCGCGATAGCTCTGCCCTTTTTGTTAACAAATCAAAATACGCATGCGCAAACCCATAACGTATGTCGAGCACGTAAAATCCTGAAATTAACATACTTCGCAACGCAAGCTGAATAAATTATGACGTCATCCGTTAGTTACCGTCGTGCGGCTAAGTCACACCTAAAGACCATGTGACACTAGCTACACTCACTAATAATAATAATATCTAATAATACATCACTATCCTGTAGGTAATAATCCCTTTCACAAGACAAACATACACACACGATGCTTAACACAAACTAAATCTCAATATGAGGCTTATACAGTGGAGTTGTTTTGGTCGTGAGGAAAAATCCTGCAGCACTGACAGGAATTGGAATGCAAGCATCTTAACCACCAAGCTATTTAACTCCACGCCACTGGCACCTATATTTATCATATATCATTGTTATCTAAAATCAACATGATACTTACTTGGAGGCCGCCCTCATTGAGAGCTCTAGCACCATATGCTATCCTTTTACCACCTTCAAAGGTTGATCTTATTGCTGGATGATGCTTATACCTTTGGAACTCTCTGTAAGGGCTAAGATATGGATTGGTGTAATCTAAGCCAACCACAAAACCTACAGCCACCAATGGAGAACCTTCATCAAGATGGTACAAGAATGAACCTCCATAGGTTTTAAAATCCTGTCATACAATAAACCAAGATGCTCAATTGTTTACCTTAGGTGAGCCATCTTTACCTATGCCAACATCAGTGGTTGCAACACCCTTCACACTCCCATCTTCATGGTACAGAACCTATGGTAAGATAAAATTATTACAAACATAATTGATTTAATTATACTACAACTATGGTATTTCTTTAGTAGTTTACCTTGTCATTACAAATAAGTAAGAACTATTCACTGTGACTAACATTGAGGCTCCTCCAAGGAAAGCTCACACAGGCTAAAGCCAACAGGGTGTACTGTATTGAGTCTTGGACCAAATAAACAATGGTAATAAAAGAAATGAAAATTATAATGGAAAAAGTATAATTAAATGATCGGGCACCTAAGATAGGAAAGTCATCACTGATGCACTTATGGAACAACATTGGCCTAACAAGTTGTATGGTTGAGGCAGATTGAGATGTAAGTCATTTATTAACCAACTCCACTGCGTTAAATATTTTGCTAACACATTCCCCAAGAAAATAATAATTATTATTATTTTGCATTACAAGATTTACTAGCATTTTAAATTGCCATACCCAAAGCATATAAATATATTTAAATTGTTATAAATTTAATGTTGAATTTAATTGAACAGTGCAAATGAATCTGACCTCACTGGCTGGATAGCCAGGGTAAATCTCCACACCTAACTCCTCTGCTTGTTCTCCTAACCATTTCACCACATTACCAAGCCTAGCAATGTAATTACCATGATTGTACATAGGAAGACCTGATCAGAAAATAAAGCAAAACTTACATGAAAAATGAATGGACATTGCAACATGTGCACCCATTACAAAGTCTATATGATAAGCCATCCAGATGTTTTTTATGTGATCTCTATTATTAAATGATATAATAATAATATGCATCTGAATGTTTGGATCCAAAAGCACTTTTTCATCAGAGTTATAAAAATTGTTATACTACACCATACCTTTAAATATTGGAATTCGAAAACTACTCTTTTCTGTTAGAAACAAGAATTTGTCTTCCTTGACTTTTGTTTTTAATGGCGCTCCTCGCTCCCTCCAGTCTGGTATCAGTTCATCAAACGCATGTGTTTCTAAACAGGCTCCTGACAGAGTATGTGCACCTGATAGAGCAGCAAATAAACTATTAAGATAATATAATATAGAAAAGAAAAATCCCCCCAAAAAAAAAATCCAAAAAGAAAAATCCACAATTAAAGTAACCAACAAAAATGAAGAACAAAGTGTGATTCAATATCTCTCTGAGGCTGCTAAGTACACATTAAAGCTGACTCAGCACTGGTTCCTTGATTGTTTACAGGGGAAGATTTAGTGGGGGCCGAGCCGGCCATGGCCGCTCTTTTGGAAAGTTAAAAAAAAAAAGAAAGAAAAAGAAATAATTGATTGTCCAAAACAACTTCCATGTTATTTCCGGGTGTCTAGAAGACAAACATTTTCCCAGACCCCCTAGAGTGGTGTTGTCTCTCAATTGGCTCCACCTCCCTTTTGGACATGTCTGGATCCGCCCGCCCCTGGTTTACATATGTAAACCAGGGATAAGCCTCCAAAAAAAAAGAATTGAAAAACAAGGAGAGAAGGAAAGAAATAGATTTCTTTGGAGTGTTTGTGCTTATTCAGCTCACTGTACATTGAAGTTAATTATTAATTTAATTAAAATTCAAAACAAAAAAGTAAATATCTCTTCTTAAAAACATACCTTATTTGTTGAAAAATTGTGCAAAATAAAACATTTTACAGATGTTTAGTGAAATTGGATATTGATCACAAAAGTTACAAACCTAATTCTGTTGCTTTTTCTACCAAACACACCCTTAGTTCGTGATTTTTCTCTAGGCTTAGTTGTTTTAGTCTAATAGCTGCAGCAAGCCCAGCAGGTCCTCCTCCTACAACCAAAACATCTACCTCATCTCCATATCGTTCCATTTCCACATCTATTTTTTGGAATGCGATACACCAAACATATTGCAATTAAATATAATAAAATGTTTCATTAGGCCAAATAAAAAAAATTGTTTGTTTGCCCTCCTCCACCCGCCCCTAACTCACTGAAAAAAAATAGGGGTGGAAAAACAAAAATAATTTTTTTATCTTTTTTCTTTACAAATTAAAAAAAAATGTGAGTAAATTTATCTTTATTTTTTGCCAGATGCCCTACAAATTAGTCTAAAGTTGTTGTCTGATGAACGATATTGCCATTCTAGGCCTCTGTAGGTTATTTTTATTCCATCTGATAAGTATTTTTAAAAAATAAATTAAAGCATTTTTTTTAAACAAGGGCAAACAAACAATTTATTTTATTTGGCCTTACTTATATCATCGCATGTTGAGATGTCCCCTTCACTTATATTCAATCAATTGCTCAAATTATTGGATAGTCTGATGTTCAAATCCTTCTTATTTATTATCCTTTTCATGATCAATTTTTCGACTCCATTTACCTAATTATTGGTGGTAATTTTTTGGATGTTATTGTAAATTTTTATTGTTTTTTCAAAGATTTAATATTGTTAATGGTTTAAAATTTTTGAACTGTTTTTTGTTTGTTTCTTTTTTGTGGCCCTTGGCCACAATATGTTGTCAGTTATGAGAGATTTTAATCAAGTGATATACTAACTATTTTACTCTCAATACTGTATAATTAACTATAAAAATCATGTTTAATATTCATTTAACACTTTTAATCTCTGTTGTTCCTTTGTGATACCATGCATGCACTTTAAGCCATGACCTGGGTATTTTGTTAGATTTTATTTCTTATTGTTTCTGAAAAAGAATGACTTAAAAATAAAATAAAACTATTTGAAAGAGGAGATACAATACATTTAGTCAAATATTGCCTCAGTTGTTAATGTATAGGTGCTTCACACATGTGGGTCAAACAGAAATGTTTACCAGTATCACAATATGGATGTCTAAAGGATTAGTATTATAAGATCTTCAACAGAAAGGGGATGTTGAAGAGACCACCTACCTTTCCATCTTGGATCACTTTCTCTTGGCACAACTGTGTAATGTGTAGTAATTTTATTATGTGTTCTTGAACTTGTAGCCAAACAGCGAGACACAACCTTCTTTAGATACCCTAAGATTAAAAGGATCAGAGAAAGTTTATATAAATTTCTTTCTCCTCTGATTGGCCAAACTTGATGAAGGGTATTCTATATTACGTCGAATGTCCTTTAGATGAGATTGATCAGCCACCAGGTGCCGGGATGGATGGAAATCTTGGGAATCACCCATCAAAATCAGGCAAGTAAATATAACTAGAAACTAGTATGACTTAATTACATATGCATGCGTAAAGAGATCAACAACAACCTTGATGACTAAGATAGTTTCTTCCATAAATTCTAGGGCCTAATTTATTTTTCTCTATAACTCAAAATAAATAATGTTTACTATGTTTTTAGTTAATGAAAAAGCACCAACTTTGTTTGACTTATTGTCATGAGGTTCGTGGGCTAGGTGCACATGCACTCCACCTCCCAAGAAAAGCTCTTGTCCCCACTGGAAATTTTTGAAGACAAAAATTACGCTAAGTAGTTAAAAATCATCTCATACCACGTGTACAATTAATTTTGCCAGCTGGCTAGCACATCAATAGGCCTATTTATATTATAATAATAATATAATAATAAAACTTTATTTAACCACGGTAAACAATTGATCACCTCAATGTTGTTTTTCATCAATGCCATAATAGACATAATAACCAAACTTAACTAATTTTAAACAAAGAATAATATTAATTACAGAAAATAAAAGAAAACTAAAACCAAATTAGGAAACAAAACTTAAAACTTATTGTAAAAATGTGCTAATCTAAGATAAAAGATTGAGTTGTTTATTAGGCTACTGTATATAGCCTTTCAAAAACAAAATATAGCTTAATTAAATTTTGGCATTACTATAAAAATATTTAATTGTCTTTTAATTTATATTTAAAGTTAGAAAGAGTAATTGAAGTTTTGAGGTCATCAATTAGTTCGTTCCATAATTTGGCACCTCTGTATTAGAGACTACGTTTTTAATAAACCTGTTCTAGGTCTAAGAAGTTGGTTTTCAGATCGGGTGTTAGAAGAACTTTCTTTAATATTGAATCTACAATTTAGGTAAGCTGGTGCCAAATTATTGGTAATACTAATAGGCCTTTTTCACGAATCGGTAGAACACTGTAATGCATATACCTATTTTAATACACTGAGATAGGCTTTTATATTTCAATCTTGATTTCAGAGGTCAAAAAAATTTTTTTCAATCATATAGTGGTGTAGACTAGTCTTTTAAGAACATTTTGCTGGAAATTTTTTTTGGATACAACGCCCCATTTTAGAGTTATGATTTTTTAAATAACATGATGTCAAAAAATCCGCCCAAAGGCTTATCTAATTTCTGTTGGTTACGCACCGCTGATTCGCCATGTTTGTCATCACTTCAAGATGTCTACAGATTTGTGAAAAAGGCCTATTTTGAACAACATAGTGATAGCTTCACTTTGAAACAGGCACTTATCAAAGTTATCTAAGCTAAGACTGTGCAAGACTTCACTACTACTAGAATCTCTTCTGTTTTTCTTAATAAGTTACAAGTATAACTTATTCTTGACCCTCCGGCTTTTCACCTTCGAACCTCACATCAGCCCCTCCCCCATTTAAGCGGTCGTCTAAGATATTATCTAGCTCATTCTGATGATTTTGTTCAAAGTAACAAAGTAAAATACGTGTCAATAAGTTTTCCTACAGTCTGTAGAACCTGTCTCTTATACACATCTAGATGTGTATAAGAGACAGGAGTATGTGCACCTGATAGAGCGCCATCTTTCGTTTGCCGATAGAAGAACTTATCGAAAAAACAACCTGGTGGTTGGCCTCTCCTCTACCCGTGTAATTCGTAACCTTGATATAGTTTTAAACTTGATATATAGGCCTGATCAATTTATTCTTCTGCATTCACTTAAATTTCTACTAAAGTTGGATATGATTGGCAAAAATTGTTGTTCCCTTAAATTGAATAAAACCACTGCAACCACAAATCAAAACTACAAATTTTGGGCCTATAAAATATAAGAAAATAATACTTGACACTTATATATTCTTCCATTGATTGATTGCAGGGATGAAATATAATGGGTACCAGCTAATTTTGGGTTATGTAATTATGAACAGAGGTTTTATATTCATAATGCTAATCAGTAGTGTCGATTTCGGTGTTTGCTAATAGTGATTTAACCTTCGTCACGGTCATGCCCGTTATCAATCGTGCTCCAAACGATCATGTGTTCCTAGTTACAAATTGTTTTTACAATGTTTTGTATCAAAATAGGCATTTTTTAGATAACAAATGGTTATAAAATTGCTTTATAAAAATGGCATAATACTTGTCTATGAAAAGCGGCCTTTTGGAAACTGTCATCCCAACATGAAGATCGTAATAAAACATTTATTGAATAGGCCTATTTTATGACAGCTATTGGCCTTAATTTTTTTTTAATTAGCTTTTTTTCAAAGATAATACACTTAAGAAACTTCAAAATTAAGTGCATTTTTTTTCTATTCAAATTTGTTTTGGTCTAATTTAAGTTGCCCAGGTCGTCTGCGACGGCTGCTCTCAATTCGGCCTTCTATTTTCCGAAGAAATGTATAACAGAAACAATGAAATCATTTTCAGTCGTATTTTACAATTAGTGCTGAGACAATTTAATGACGATCCATTTCAATATGGTTCTTGTACCTATAGGGCAAGTAGCTACCTTGCACCGTTTATAGTGTTATTTAAGTAGACTAGATATTCATAACAAGTGAAAAACTGAGTGATGTACAGTATGCTACAATACAATACGTAGTAAACTACAAACTACAAACGAAAAACGTGACACTATTTTAACAAACAAATAAAAAAAAGTTTCAATTACGATTGTTATTACCACTTACTACAATCTAATAATGGCCCACTGTAATAATAAAATAATTGGCAATACTTCACAATCAATGGGTCTTTTTTCCCTAAAATTGTTGGAAGTTATGTAACTTTATTAAATTAAATGAATACTTAGTTACCGATTGTTATACAAAAAACAGCAATAGCAAAATCAACGAACATGAAGACCTTGACACACTGCCTAAACAAAATAATGTGAACGATAATGTGTTAAAATTGTCTGTAAAACCTAGCTAGCAAGCTAGCTTCTAAAATCAGGAGACGTTTTCTCTCCTCGCTATGAAAACAGCGCCACCATGCCGAACTTTACAGAGAATTTAAACGCAAAATAACAGACTTTTTAACAAACGAAAAATGCAAATTTTAAATTTCTCTAGCATATATAAAAGAAAGGGGCGTAGCAAAAGGATATATAAGTATTAGAAATTTCATATCTAAATTGATAGTGCAGATCATAATACGTTTCCTTCTACTACTGCTAGATTTATATCCTCCCCAAAAAATTAATACATACAAAAATTCCCCGCTAAGCCCTTAATATCACTGTATACGGTTTTTAGATCACAATTTCCTTACTATCTTAAATGATGTTGGGTGCAGTATCACAAGACAAGACAAATGCTCCATAATTAACAGTAAATCTTCTATAACATGCATTATACACATAATTAAATGAAAACAAATTTCTGGTAACATA
>NW_022685717.1:47475-51273 GCF_011630105.1 Anneissia japonica
ATATATATATATATATATATATATATATATATATATATATATATATATATATATATATATATAATACTTAGACATATAATAGAAATCATTTGATAGCATTCAAATATATTTTGTGGCATATAACTGATACATATATATGGTTTCTAGATAACAATCTTCATACTATCTTCCCTAAAGCTGAGTGTGCATATTCACAAAACAAGACAAATATTTCTTATCAATAAATCTTCTACAACACAAACTTGTATATTGTTGGAAACCAACACATCAAGTAAAATTACATTTCCATTGGTACCATATTATGTCAGCTGCCTGCTGCATGGAGACACACTATTGGTAACTTAATTACAGTTGATTTTTCCTTAATTTTTTTTTGTTTTTCGCTAGAGTTCAGTTACTGAAAAAACTGCTCTTAATAAATATATTACAAAATCAATACCATGTATGAACGAACGTTCTTTTATACTTAGAATACCTGAATGAAACTTCGTTTTTTGTGGATCACTTAAATACTGGGTGTCAAATATTCCAAATACTGCAATTACTAACAATGCAACTGATATGTAAATGCAAGATGAGGTTCTAAGTGTATCAAAAGGATAGGGTATTTTTGCATACACAATGATTTCATATTATTTATAATGAGATTAAATGAAACTTACTAACTGCAGTTCATTTGAGATTTAAAGTTATTCAAGTAGTATACATATTTAAAGAAATTTTTCGAAAATAAAATAAAATGATTTCAATATTTAAAAATATATCATTATATTTACTGGTTTTCATAATACTTTCTTTTACAGTTTTTAGACTGATACAATTGGAGCACATTTATTCACACTTCTTTTACTAGTTAACATAACATTTAAATATATATTTCTGTTTACATAAATCTTTCTAAAACTGGTTGTATTTTAAGAAATGTTTATTTTTATGTAAAATAATATATAGAGAGGAAATTAATTACTTTAACTCACAAACCTAGGTTCCAATATATACACCAGTATAACACAAACATTATAACATTTTCTAACTGCTTCAAAACAGACATTCCTTTTCTAAATATTGAAACAAAGAAAAAAATAGCACATTTTTTACTTTTTTTAAGTGGAGGGAAAGTACTTAAGAGAAAGAAAACATATACTTAACTAGCAATAAACTATATACTGTCATTAACATGCATACTTATTGTATGCTTAAGGTGGATTTCCACTGACACCATCAGCAGTATGTACTTAGTAGAAACAAACTGACCCTATTAGAATCCAGGACTACAATTGAGAAGTGCATAAATCGCACTTGTAAAGTTGTGTTGTCTATTGGTCTAGTTGAGCGTAACTCCTTTTTCTGTGGGGGGGGGGGGTCGTCCGATCCCCTGATTCACCTGATTACGGTCCTGTACAATACAATATACCAGGAAGCTAGAGTATTTTCAAAGTTATATGATCTTTCCACTTCTTTCTGTATAAATGGTGAAGATGTATGCTGGCACACAAACCTACAGATTATAACTTGTTTGGAAAGTACTATTGTTTTCTTCATTACTAATCAATAAACTTAATAATATAATGAAAAGACTGGTAATTCTACAGACATATGAATAGCAACATGTTTAGTTTTATACATATTTTTTTCAACAAATTTTACAAGCATGAAAGACGGTACAAAACACATCAGTTTTATGATCCATTTTAAACTGGTCTGTTATTGCAATATTTGTTCTGAATTTGTTTCAATATTTTCTATTTTAAAGTAATAATTGACTGACTTACCAACACAGATAATTTTTTGTTATGAACAAAATCCTTTCAATATAATCAGAGATGAATCCAATTATTTAATAATTAATGCAGTTTATGCTAAAAATAGAATTCTTATGAAAGATAGAACATTGAATATAAAACTTGAAATGTGTTAAGTAACTGTATAAATGCAAAATGTTCGAATGTCTAAAAATATTAACTAGCACTAGTCTAGTGATTGCACTGGGGTTTGATTATCAAAATGTCCACACCACTTAATATTATAATGAACATAGTCTTTGGAAAACATTTTGACAACAAATTCTGTGGCTACAGTCTAGAACCCCATCCTGTCGCAGTTGGCGACAGGATGGGGTTCTAGACTGTAGCCACAGAAACACCAACAAGGACTCTTTGTGCTTGATGTTTATGGATAGATTTTGGATATATATAAAAATGGTTACCAAAGACTAGATTTACTACAAAAGCAAGTGCTTAAAGGACATTTGAGCATCATCTGTATTGAGAAAATACCATCACAAACTAAGTCATTATTGGAATTCACAATTAAAAATAGTTTCCTTTTTTTCAAAAATAGAATTTCTAAACAAATTCTTTGAATTAAGGTGATTTAGACACAGCCTTAATGCAAGATTATTTCTTTGTAAAACAATCATCAAAATTATGTAGATTTAGAATTCTTTTAAAGTGAACATATCTATTTAAACACATGAAAAATATTTTGAAAAAAATAAGGAAAACTTTCCAATGAACATTTATAAATCATTTCTAAATCAACTTTATAGTAATGTCTACTTTATATTTGGTTTCTCATTAAAAAACAGTAAAATCCTTCTTAGCAAAATCAATTTAATGAATCTGGTAGACATAAATCAATTAATTTTCAAGGTGTTCAATTGCTAAATATTCTCTTTCAATTAAATAAATTGAAAGAAAATAAATCATTATAATGCCAAAGCATGCAAAAATGTGAAATTTGCAAAAAAAAAAAAATCTTCCTTAAACTACAATAAAGCCATTGACATTTTTACCACGGATTTGCGGGTTTGGCTTCGTTGGACTTCGATATATAAACTGTTGTGGAGGAGCAGTCTGACGTGGACCCATCAATGGGTACTGATACGCTGTAGGGGTAACTGGAGGCGTGTCCAGGTTGAGGGCAGCCATCTGCATCTGCGGAGTTCCAGGAAATGGCGGCATAGGTTGGGCTACAGGCAAGTAAGTGGTGACAGCAGGAGGGGGCTTAGCGAAACCTTGATCTTGGTAGTACGCCTCTGAAGCAACCATACCTGAAATACAAATATAGAATAGAATCAAACTGATAATAAACAAATATAAAAGCCACACATGAAAAGTTACATATATTTATAATAATTTTAACTCAAGATATATAACTATATTTGTTACATTAAAAAAGTGTAAAAAGAGGTTGGCACATTTGTTGTGGTTTACGCCCTCGGCATTTAGATCATGGTTACTTTCTCTCACGGATCATTCCCCGGGTGTGTTTTTAATTTATTTAGTTTCTTTCAAATTCATGTATAGTGTATGTAATGTACTATCTCCAAAAAAAAAAAAAGAAGCCCACACTATCTTGAGATGGGCTTCTTTTTGGGTCTACGTTTGCAAACTGAAGAGGGGGTACAATTCAAGATGGGCATCTTCTCGAGGTTTTACGGTTATAGGGATTACTTATCTGCTTATAGAATTGTGCTCCCTAGAAGGTTGAGGATGTTGTCTTTAATCCGATGACCAGGGATAATAAGTGCACAGAGACAGTTTACTAAAAAATTACACCACAGAAATATTTTAAATATTTATATTACTGGTAGTATTATAGTTATACATACCATTAGCTCTGGCATAGGATCTCCTTCCCTCGAACTCCTCTTCCGATATAATGCTACCGAGAGATGAGCTCCTGCATCTGGTTCCTTCCTGGTATGGCATCCTCTGAACCATGGCTGGTCTCATGGGCTGTGTTTGCATTTGCATTTGATGAGGAGGAGGAATAGGTGGTGGGAATGTCTGGTAG
>NW_022685717.1:53174-87872 GCF_011630105.1 Anneissia japonica
ACTTGTGGCCGAGTTGACTTGTGGCCGAGTTGACTTGTGGCCGAGTAGAACGTAGCCAAACTTTTTGTGGCCGAGTTGACTTGTGGCCGAGTTAACTTGTGGCCGAGTTGACTTGTGGCCGAGTTGACTTGTGGCCGAGTTGACTGTGGCCGAGTTGACTTGTGGCCGAGTTGGATCGAATTCTGACGAACTAGGGCCAAGCTTAGGCCTAATGTTTTTGTGGAAAGTTAGATAGTCGTTATGAATACCCGTCGTTATATACCCGACAGTCGACTGCCTTTATATCTTCACTTGTCTTCAATTTGTATTCAAAGGGTACATTGCTGCATAGCCAACTGTCGGGGATATGGTACCTTCATACGACTACTCCATAGAGATAATAATAAGAATACTACTAGAGCGCTAACCGCAATGTATTCGATGTTAGAAATACGCAGAACTGTGTGGGTACCATCCAAGATGGCTGCCATAGATTTAGCCAATCAAATTTCGCTAAGCGCCATCGTTTGCAATTGCGCCCTCAATTTACTCAGAGGGTTCAGTACAGCTAGCTACCCGTATGTTTGCAACTCGAGCGTTGCGGTGTTTGGGTGTAATGTATACGATTTTAATTTTCATTCCTTGGTACTTAATTTTTGAATAAGATGCTCCACTTGGCCTCGTTTTGGCTACAATATTTAATAATTTGTTATTACCATTACTCATTATCATTAATGAAATAATAGTCAGTCAGAGGGCTTATTAATAGGTAATAATATGTATACTAAGCCTGAAGGTGGCGCTTTACTACGACGGCTATCTTGGATGGTACACATACATAACTCTGCATTGCTGCGCCATCTTGTTAACACTCTGAGTTGTTTAATAGCTCTATGGACTACTCATACAACAGAAATAAACGTCGCAAGGAGTTAGTGAAAAATGGAGATCTAAATGAAAAAACGATGTATTTCAGCAAGTATTAAAACCTTTTTGTTTTATTTTAGGCCTTCTTTTAGTTTCATGAATGCCAACATGCCGATCGGTTAGCGTGAACCCTGACTTCAACTCTGCAGAAAATCCACATCGAACTTCGCATCGCGATGTAAAACAAAATGTCGGAAAACTTTTCTTTGACGCATGCGCATTTGCATAAATGTCTACACACATACGCACACACATACTACACACAATAAAAAACAAAAGAAATGTGACAGAGTGATTACAATAGTTCCTATTGCATTACATGCATAGGAACTAAAAAGCCCACACTATCTTGAGATGGGCTTCTTTTCGGGACTACGTTTGCAAACTGAAGAGGGGGTTCAATTCAAGATGGGCATCTTCTCAAGGTTTTACGGTTATAGGGATTACTTATCTGCTTATAGAATTGTGCTCCCTAGAAGGTTGAGGATGTTGTCTTTAATCCGATGACCAGGGATAATAAGTGCACAGAGACAGTCTACTAAAAAATTACACCACAGAAATATTTTAAATATTTATATTACTGGTAGTATTATAGTTATACATACCATTAGCTCTGGCATAGGATCTCCTTCCTTCGAACTCCTCTTCCGATATAATGCTACCGAGAGATGAGCTCCTGCATCTGGTTCCTTCCTGGTATGGCATCCTCTGAACCATGGCTGGTCTCATGGGCTGTGTTTGCATTTGCATTTGATGAGGAGGAGGAATAGGTGGTGGGAATGTCTGGTAGCCTAAGGACAGTAGCTACTTGCACAGGAAGGATTTCAACCTCCAACCTCAAGGTTGAGAGTCAGAGCCACAACTGCTTCTACCACAAACATGTAAATATACATATTAACTCAACATCATTCTTGTATACAGTTTCAATGACATCTTTTTATATTTTTGATCAATAAAGAATATGGTTTCTTGTACGAAACCCTAACTTTAAGTTCATAACAATATTTATTACAATTTGCTGATGCACACACAATATTAATAATACAATTAAACTTGCCTAATTCGACTTTTCCTAACTTAAAATAATTTAAAAGTTGATCTTATTTTACATACCAAATTGTTGTATTTTCACTTAATTAAAAATCTGTAAGTCAAATTTTACCCAAGTCAAACAATTTTTCAATGCCAGTTTGGATTCTACTTAGGCAAGTTCAACTGTATAATAAACAAGAATTTTTAACTATTTTTTTTTTTGATAAATGTAATAAATAGTAAGAACTTCTGGCTCACCTCAAATCCTAGATTATAAAAAAATCTCAAAGTTGATACATCTGAAAATACAATAAAAAATTATATTATAATAAAACATACTTTATATATATATATGTTCATCATCATCATGAATGACAATGGAAGGTTCTATGTTGCTGTAAATCTGATCTTTTAATTGACACGGAGAAGCATAAAAGGGTAAAAGTGGCTTGACGCAGCACCATTGCTTTGCTTTCTCAACCTTGAAGTCAGGGTTACAATCCTTGTATCCTTGAGCAAGCACTTTATTCATGTTACCTCTCTCCACTGATGAGAACTTGGTGGGGCTGCCTGCTCCTGCGCTCATGACAGCACCAACAATGATCCAATTACTTGGGACAGGACTACAAGAGATTCAACTCTCATGATTTGTTGGAATCTAATCCTATTTCAAATCTACTACCACAAAGAGGCGTGTCCTTCAAAAAACGAGTTTCGTGCAAACTGTTTGAATTCTAATAAAGCGCCCCCTATCTTGTGGCAGTATTTTTTTATCGTTTCATTGTGTGCATACAAAATGAGGGCAGTCGGACCTCTTGCAGTTATATAGTCTTGGATAAAACTTAATATATAAATAAAAAATAAGTATGCCATCAACATGTTTTGTATTACATTAAACCAAAGATTCATGTTGAATATATTTGAAATTTTCAAAATAAGCTGCTTTCAAGTTAAGTTCTTACCATGCAATGGTAGATCTGAGCCATTTTGGTCCCTGGAGCTACCCGCTGCTATATTGACTGGTCCGGTTAAGTTATCAGTTGCTATAAAAAGAATAAATAAACTTGACTGGCGAACTTTCTTATTTTCTGTCACACAGAAAGGGTGTTCGTAAATTGAAAAATTTGTAAACCAGGTATCACGGTACACCGTGCAGCAGCATGGTGTACCGCGCTAAAGCCTAGCTGAATTAACCTTCGATAAAAACCAAATTATTTTAATCATTGGCATTCTTCCACGTAACAAAATATAATTTTAACTCTTATTCAAACATCTGTATTATGGATCTTTCTCTCGTGTTCTTTCTAGTTGTTAGAACGCTGAATTGTATTGTTTACATGCATTTCGCGATCATATCTAGCATTCACAATATCAATAAGTTGCTGACCCAAACACTCTATTTCATCATATCGTAAATATGTGCGTTCAATCCGACAACACTGGCGTTGGTAGTTCATTGTTCTGGTTAGGTTTAATAGGGATTATTATACCAGAAATGGAAGAAAAGATCAAGTTGCTAATAAATACAACAAACTTGATTTTATTAGGAAAAATATACATTATCACTTTGTAAAACGTGTGCAATCAGGCTTTTTTTAAGGTAATAATTGGTCGATGATGACATCATCAGGGGCAAAGACCATTCGCAAAATAAACGTTTGTAAAATGGACGTTTTACTGTACTTTCAAAAGCAACAATATTATAGTTCCCGGAATGCACTATATAACCAAACTAATCTTAACAAATTTATATGAAAATGGTGGTCTTACCTGGCAACATAATAGGACAAAATGGAATCCCAACAGACATTGAGGGCTGACTGTTGACTGGCATCATGTTTGGTTGTGTTGCATTGTTGTTAAGAGGCTTTGGCATTTTGTCTTCCATTATGCTCGAATTTGAATCACTCCAGCTTGGATCTGTGCACACAAAGTGCCCCTCTTGTATGTTACCCTGTGGCATATCTTGAGCTGGTGACGGTGTCTGAAGTTCAAAGCCCAGACTTAATATGCATTAAAAATATCACACTTCCTGAAGGGATGTAAATTAGACCCTCTGAAGAAGCGTAGATTATTCCCTCAGAAGAGTTGTAGATTATGCCCTTAAAGGGGTGTAGATCATGCCCACCGAAGGGGTGTATATTACACCGTCTGAAGTAGTGTAGACTACTTCTTCATTAAGTGCAGATAGGTACACCTTCTGCAGTGAAAGTAGATAAAATTTCTCCATTGGTTTTGAATCTCAGTTATGACCATACTCCAAAATATTTAACATCATTTTAATAAGCATCTATATATACAGTAATCATCTAAAATATTTATAATAAATAATATCTTATTAAGAACATATGAGGTTAAATCTCATTTATAATTTCGAATCCCAAAAAAAACCCCCAAAAAAAACCACTCGGTAATGAGGAATCAAATATACTACAATGCTAATTAAAAACAGTGTATTATTGAGCAAAGAAAAATGAATAGATTGTGTATTCAAATGTGTTAACATTGATAAAGTATTTTAAGAATGAAAATGAAAGATTGTGTGTTTTATAAAAACTGTGAAGAGCATTACCTTCCTTCTGTGCGGCTGAAAATGGGGGTCTTACCTGGCAACATAATAGGACAAAATGGAATCCCAACAGACATTGAGGGCTGACTGTTGACTGGCATCATGTTTGGTTGTGTTGCATTGTTGTTAAGAGGCTTCGGCATTTTGTCTTCCATTATGCTCGAATTTGAATCACTCCAGCTTGGATCTGTGCACACAAAGTGCCCCTCTTGTATGTTACCCTGTGGCATATCTTGAGCTGGTGACGGTGTCTGAAGTTCAAAGCCCAGACTTAATATGCATTAAAAATATCACACTTCCTGAAGGGATGTAAATTAGACCCTCTGAAGAAGCGTAGATTATTCCCTCAGAAGAGTTGTAGATTATGCCCTTAAAGGGGTGTAGATCATGCCCACCGAAGGGGTGTATATTACACCGTCTGAAGTAGTGTAGACTACTTCTTCATTAATGCAGATAGGTACACCTTCTGCAGTGAAAGTAGATAAAATTTCTCCATTGGTTTTGAATCTCAGTTATGACCATACTCCAAAATATATAACATCATTTTAATAAGCATCTATATATACAGTAAGCATCTAAAATATTTATAATAATATCTTATTAAGAACATATAAGGTTAAATCTCATTTATAATTTTGAATACCGAAAAAAAAAAAACACTCGGTCATGAGGAATCAAATATACTACAATGCTAATTAAAAATAGTGTATTATTGAGCAAAGAAAAATGAATACATTGTGTATTCAAATTGTGTTAACATTGATAAAGTATTTTAAGAATGAAAATGAAAGATTGTGTGTTTTTTAAAAGCTGTGAAAAGCATTACCTTCCTTCTGTGCGGCTGGGTACGTTGACCGTCATCAATAACTAATAGAAAACAAATCATTTAATATTTTATTGATACCTTTAATAATTTCTTTCCTTTATTTCATACACTAACATTTTACAGATTAATTTCATTTATACCCAGATAATTTTGTATGCAAAATAACCAATCATTTATATATATCAATCATTAGTTGACTTTCAGAATAAAATAGTTAAAAGAACGATTTTGATGTCTCATCCACTGACCTTGTTCTTCATACATTTCATCATCGACCTGCATGTCTATAAAAAGGAAAACACTTTAATCACTAAAATATCCTTCTATGATTTAAAAATAATTTTACATGAAGGTAGCTATGAATTACAGCCACCGTCAATTCTCCTTCTCATGCCATGTGGCAATGATAAGAACTGTAGTGACCTGGTAATGGCTATGTATTTGTATAGCGCATATTAATGGACAGTCTCTGCATTTGAAAAGTATAATGTTGAAAGTCAAAAACAGAGAAATATCCTAAAAGTAACTACAGGAAAAATAAAAGAAACAAAGAGAAACAGCAGAAGAAGCCAGTGCCACTGCTGTTCCCCATGTCTTTGAGACGTTGGTATAATCAATTAGTATAAAATAATTAATTAATAATATGCTTGTCCCCATTGGGAGAATGCAGTAAAAGAAAGAAAGAATTAATAATGTTTGAAGCTCACCACAGCCTTGGACAAACTGGTCAGCATAGTGATCATGAACCAGATTCCTAGGATGGTTTAGAGAGGGAGAGGTTCGACCTCTTCTGCGTAGTTTACCCCAGCATCCTCCAGATTTCCCCTCCACTGGTCCACTCTGATGAACATGAACCTAAAGAAAGAATTCACATTTTTATGTGCACAGCATACAGATGTAGACATCGATATGTATGCTACTCTCTCTAATATTTGATGTTTGAATCATACTTACAGGCATTGGTGGGAAAGGTCCCTGTACACCTTCATCCTCAAGATCATACATTGAACTTTCCACTATGACATGCTCGTCAGTGTCACTTCCCTGACTGTAGGTTCTTTGCCGACTATAATGAACACCTCTACGCATTCTGAAATGTCATAAAAATCATTATCATTTTGCTCATCAAAAATAACCATGATCATAAACATAATCATTCGTGAATCAGAAACACAACTGACCTACCACTATTTACCATGCACTACCATTACTATTGTTAGCATCATCATCAGAAACCATCATGAATATTTACCATTCACTCTATGTGAGAAATGCAATTCTGCTATCTTTCCTAATATATTACCTGTATGGAGAGAGGTATCTATGTGATCCTTGTTTATAAGGTGAATATTTTTCATCTCTCATAGCTTGATCTTGGTACGCTGATTGGTCATCACCTAAAACGTAGACACTATCACTCAAGAACCGCCCTCTCTTTAAGATCCGAAGATGAGGACCTGAAAGGTAAAACATCTTTAACTCAAATTTAAAATTAATCTTAAAGATTCTATGGCAACAGATCATAATGTGAATATGGGGCAGTGCCTAAAATTTAGTGTTAATCATCATAAAAAGCTTCTCAAATTCCAAGGCACTACACCCTTCTAAGCTGAACAACATAGTACATGAGTAAAATGGGAGGTCAAAAACCACTTACTAATATGGCCTCCTTGGTTCTTGAAGCTTCTAGGAGAAATACATTTGTAGGATTGTGGTGGTTGATTCAGGGGACGGAGATTTTTAATTGGTACAGTGCACCTATCATCACAAAACATGCAAACAAAAAAAATAGAAAAATGAAATCTACAGTAACACAAGCAACATTAAGCAAGCATGTAATGTAGTGCAATTTCATATAGCACATTATACTGAAGTCTAAATGCACCTAAAAAATGATGAAAAAGTGAACTGACTGAACAGAAAACCAAATATCACTGCATTGTTTGCCTGCAAATTAAGACCAATGACTAGCATGTTTTAAATGTTCTAATTGCAGAGGTTTAATCAATCACATAAGTAATACATGCAAGGCTCTCAAGTTGGAAAAAGTCATTTCCAGGACAAGCTTTTTTTAGCACATCTAATTTCTTTTCACACCAATCAAAACTGAATTCCGTGAGACAAATGATATTATAAAGGGGTAATGCAGTAGTAAAAGCATGCAGATTTAAGGCATTTCCAGGAGATTTGGAACTCCTGGACATGGAAATAAAAAATCAAACATTTTAACATGTTGAGGAAGGAATGTGCAAAGAAATATAACATACACAGTGCAAAGCAGTAAATAAACTCTACATTATACAACACGCCTTACTTTTCACCCATTTCTTCAATAAAAACTGTTACAGGTCCATTTGCTGAGGAGACTTCTTGAATATGAGCATTGTAAAATTTAGATGCATCTTCTAAATGAACCTATAAAGAATTTAACAAGCCTAATAAATTAAATTTATTACACAGAAACTATGCATTAGTAAAATACTGAATTTTTTGCAATAAACCTTCTTGAAAAACAGGAATGAATAAATTTTTATCATGAAAATTAGATCAGGGATGGCACCAGGATCTGCTGGACCGGGGAACTGACTCTGCCACTGGTGCGCAAGTAGGCGTCAATCAAAACCTCTCGGAAATGGTCCATGGGCAAAGCCCCATGGAAAACTGACAATTCAGGGGTTTCAACGGCTTACTTATTCGATTTTAGAGTCCACCAATATTTAAGATACTTATACTGTAATTTCTCAGACGAGGAACTGCTCCTCCAACCCTACCCACCCCTTCTCCCCACTGGTTTTGGCGCCACCCCTGAGTCTGCTAAATACTAAAATACACAAAGGTCTCCCTCCAATTAAAGACTACTTTTGGGATCGTTTGTTTCCATGTTCTTCAACAGCTTTGGTCTCTTAAATACAATAATGAAGATAAGACATTCACAAAATTTGGGACAACAGAAAAGGGTCTTAAATTGGATATGGCCATTAATTGGAGGGGTCTTTCATTAGAAAGAGACCTGTATCACAAATTATTTTGAATTTTAAATTTAAATAATACATTTGTGAAAAACATATTGTCCCAATGATGGAGACAATACCTTTTTTTCTCAAAATTTATCATCTTTAATTCTAACCGAGAGAATTTTTCTTGACAAACATAAAGAAATTACTTTCATCAAAAATAGATACCAGTACACATTTTTTCCAGAGCAACTTTTACCTACATTCCAGCACAGTGTATATACAGTACTTGTACAATAATAATTTTGTATAATTTGAAAAGTGTAACATAAGAACAAAATAAGAAAAAACAATGAGCCTGGGCAAAAATTCTTCTAGTTCTTATAAAAAAAAAAGTGTAGATATAATTCTTAAGAAAAACATAGTCTCATTCATACATCTTTCTTGAAAACGTATTACCATCTTTACTTACATGGCAATAGAAGAGCTGTTTTTTCTTTTCCAAAGTTACTATCAATGATGTGACAAAATATGTAGGAAAAAAATCTGAAATATACAGCTCTCAGGAGACTACCTTCAATGCCAACCTCCCCAGGTCGCTTAGGGGTAATTAAACACCTGGTAAACTGCCAGCAACCTTGACTGAATTGCACCCAAGTTTAGAGCCCTGCATCTCATTTTCTAGAACACTTATACTGTTTAGCTCCACAGCAATCATAAAATGGAGTCATTTGTTTTATGGGAATTAAAATTAAATACTTACTAAGCATTTGTCACCAAGAGCATACTGCATGCCTGCAGATATCAGGTACTCACGGTGCTGTTGTTCTAAGAGCAGAATTTATTATAAAAATATAAAAAAGTTATTTATAAATATCATTAGAGTTATAACTGTTGCAAAATTGTTGTATGGTTAAATATCTTTACTTTTCAATGTCAAAAGAACAAACTATGAAGTCAGTATTTACTATTTACACATTGTAAAGACCTTTCTAGATTATCAAACTTTATTTGACAAAACATGTGACATGCATAAATATGGTAATGACGACCATATAGGCATATTATGATAGAGCAGTTTTTTGTCCAATAGACAGCTTTAAACAACATTCATTAGTTTTCACTGTAATATCAAATTAGTTACTAGAATAAATTTATTATATATTGCTAAAGAAGCCATTAAGTGCTATTATCCGCATAAAAATAATTTATATTTAACACAGATATCAATATATGAAATTTTACTATATTAATAAATCTAGCTTCCCTTCATTGACAATAAAATTTCACCAATATAGTAAAAAAAAAACCAAAAAAGGGGTTTTTTGCAGGCAGCAAATTAGCTCCATAAAAAGTATCTAGATTGAATTTACTGTCATAATATAAAATATGAAATTCCTGTACCTACACAACATACATACATATCACAATATAAAATAAAATACTATTTGACAAGTAATCATTAAACACAAGTACTTTGTAGAGATAGGCTCAGAGAAGATACCTTGTTTTATTCTGATTTTTCTCAGAGTACAATTCATGAAGAAAAACTTGGCAAGGATTCACTTACGTTTTTTAAAATCTGACCACGTATCAAATTCCACATTTCTGTAAATTTCTGGGTCCAGTGATTTGATGACTTTGTACGGAAAAGGTGGACGTCTTTTGCTCTCTCTCTTCTAGGACAAGAGAACATGTATTTAACTGATCCCTAGATTTTTTCACATTGCTAAATACATGATTTGTTACTGCTCTTATTGCTATCTTTTTTCTCTGTCATTGACAAATACTGATATATTATTTCAGTTGACATTACAAGATGATAACAAGCAGTGTTCTCCCTAAGCCGTTTTAGCTGTCAATTTTACCAGTAAAAATAACTGACCAACCAGTAAAAATTGTGTGTTGGTAGAATAAAAAAGCACATTATTAGGCCTAGGTTGACTAGGCTGCCCTTCTTTCAATAAACGAACATCATTCCTTTCCGGGCCTAAGCTATGATTACGTATTACGTTGGGGCAGAATTTGCTTCTATTACTCAAAAATAGCTTTAAAAACGCTCTCAGAAAAGCACTGGTCAGGCAGCTGTCTGACCTGCCGGACAGCTTCTGCCACCCATGCAATATTGATTAAAAGACTTAACAAATTTAAGTAAAGATCAATTGTAGCTATATTGTTTACCATATCAAAACCTCTATCGAACACTTCCCCTGAGCTTTCATACTCGTGTTCCTGTTGTCTATTGGACTCTTCGTTTTCCTGCTCACATGGAAATGGAATGCGGTTGGGATATCGTAGAATATCAATTGCTTCATCAACTTTGTCATGCAGCTTAAATACATCTTTGTACAACAGTTCATACACAACAGCTGAGGGATAAGTAAAATGACTGATTAAATAAAAAAATTATATATTAATGCTTGCGGTACAGCACGTAAACAGAAAAGAACTGTCGTTGGTTGAGAATGTCTCGATGGTTTTGAATGAGTTGCTTCAATCGTCTTCAGGAAAATAATATCTGCAGAAAATTCCAAACAGGTAAATACTTAATATGTTTGGGTAGTGAGACTTGCTGCTGATTGGTGGAATAAATAAAAATGATTAGTGAACTTTACTTTTTTTCAGAGTAGCTATATTTACTATTAAAGTTACTTAATTAGTATCTTTGACAACAATAAATATGTATACTAAGCGAAACATGTGCTTTGGGTGTTTTAAACATAAAACACCTAAAACACCTATTTAGTTAGTTAACTGATGTATGCCTGTGAGACACAGTTGAAACGTATTGATAATTACTTGATTAAATCTTGGATAACTGCTTTCAAATTTGTGTTGCTTATAAAATCTTGTCGATTTGAGTTACAACAGTTATAATAATAATAATCTCTATATTTATACACGGCTAAAACCTAAATTCAACAAAGAAAATATAATATCTTAGTAAAGAGGAATCAGAATATCATAAAAGCAGCTTTAAAAATACAGAAAATTTGAAGCTGATCTTAATTTTAAAATTAGATTTTACATTACTGTTTTTTTATTGCCATTTTAGCACTTCTATAATGTTTTTTTCACCGAAGTCTCAGAATCAATTGAAAGAGCAACACATTTGCAAAGACAAGATGGAATGTAACACGTATGCTTTAAAATTACCTTGACATATTGCTGCAGTATCTTGAAACTGCTTTGTGAATACACTATCATAGTGGTTGCCATGGGTGAAACATAAGACAATCTGTCAATCAATCAATCAAACTTGATATTCAATAACTACAATATCAAATATTTTCAAATAAGTGGACAAAATGAATGGAAATTGTTCATGGAAAGAATTGGAAAAGAATGAAACACAAAAACTAAAACTTTGCGATAAGGGTTTAAGTTACTGTACATATCTGCACTTACCTTCTTAGCGAACCCATTTTCTGTTGCCTCTACGGGTGCTTTTCCTATTTCTTCATATATCAAAAAATCACGTCTACAAAAAACATAATTGTCGCTCATTACTAATTGATGTCATACTGGAAAAATATTATATAAGAATTTCAAATGGACAAATCATTGGATTGGATTGGATTTATTTGGTGAAAACACTAAGGATAGCCCACGAAAGTCTAGAAGACTTATTTTCAGTGCAGTTCTTTTTTTGGTGATTGGACAGTACAACGGGAGACAATCCCCTACTCTTTTCCGAAGAGAGTACTGTGTTCTTTAATGTGCACGTGGGCCATAAATGCACACGGGACCAATGGTTTAAACGTCTCATCCGAAAACGGTGCACTATTGTAACTTGTATTTCAGCCCTCTAGCTGAAACACAAGGAGAGGCAGCGATGGGAATTGACCAGGGGACCTAGAGATCTCCACGGTTCAGCGCACACACACTGGCTACCACCAGATTAGCCGACTGAGCTAAGTTAATTTTGACTGACTACAAATAACATATTCTATCACAATTTGGCATTCATGGTGTATGGTACTGCATCACAATCTAATTAATAATATTAATGTGTATAATTAATAATGTATAAATTTCCCCTTCTCTCATAAAGCAAGTACTCAATAGTAGACCCGATTATTTTACTCAGACATAATATGTAACTGTCGCTGGCAAAGTATATGCACTGATAATTGATATTATTGTAAATAATTATCAAAAAATCACTTACTCATAAAGTAGTGATAAAGCTGATATTTCAACATCACCTCCCCATTCCTAGGTAGTAAATTTAAATATGGAATAAGTGCAAGTAATCCCTTGTGCAACTCATACATTCATACTGTAATACTTTCAAAAATTAAAGCCAAGGGCTTCCTTTTTTGCAAACTTCAAACGGGTTTCTTTTTGTGATGGTCTTCTTTACGAAGCTACAGTACTTTTGCAAAGTAAAAATGTGGGGGGGGGGGCTTCTTTTCAAAATGAATGCTATAAATTTTGGAAATTACTATTATGAAACAATAAATAGGGTCACTGTAGCATCAATCTGTATCATGGAGTGTATTAACTGGTATTAAATCCCCTAAAAAACCAGGCATCTTCTTTATTTTGTTTCTTTGAAATTCATGTACAGCGTATTGTACGTACTGTACTATCTCGAATAGAAGCCCCTGCTATCTTGAAAAGAAGCCTGTAGACTTCTTTTCAAGGCAACTTTGGAAAACTAAAGAGGGGCTTCAATCCAAGACGTAGACACGTTTTTGTAGATTCCAAAATTACATACAACCAGCAATTTCCAGACAACTACAACTTTATTGCTTCAAAACGATGCTATGTGCCTACACTACATATTTGCATTATAATTCACATAACTGTACTGCGTTACTGAGTTAGATGACCCAAAATGTAAGCTAGTGCAGTTGTGTCTAATGGACATCTATAAAGGTAGCAAGAAAACAAATACAATATAATTTAGAATGACGGATACTGACCAACTACATTGAAATTAATTTATTTGATTTATATGCATCTCAAAACATACAAACATAAAACCATTTACAATGTAAAAAGCATTCAAAACATTCAATTAAAAATTTGTTAAATATTGCCTGGTTCTCACGAGAGCCCTAGTATCCGGATCGAGAGCTGATCGGGAGCTAACCGTTAGCACCTGCGTGATAACACCCGATCGGTTAGTGCTAACTGTTAGCGGTATCCGGATACCACTAACGGTTAGCAAGTGATATCGGTTAGCAAGTTGAGAGCATTTCTATCATCAACCAATCACACGTAGCGTTTACAATTTCCAGTTTCTTACTGGCCAGTGATTCCGATCATCATATTTGTTGGTATCCGGATCGGGATTTTCTCTTATGAATGCACGGCAGCTAACGTTTAGCAGCCGTGTGAGAACATAGCCTAAATTGACAACAAATAGGTAAAGAAGTGTGTAATAATTATCATAAACACTTACCCAGGGATTTGTCAGGCGTGATATGTATTCATTAAATGGACAATCAATAAACTGTCAAATTAAATGAAAAATGCATTTTAATTAGTAACTCACCGGAATGGTAACAAAGAATTTTTTATGATAAAAATGAAATTTTAAGTAATTGAAGTAAAGCAGGGCACTAACTGCGTCGTGCGACCATCGCAGCTAAAGCGCTAGACGACGCAACGTCGTCTGCTGATTGCAGTCTGAACTGATCTTCATTAGAATGACCCGTTGCGCGTGCATCCTTGTGTTGCCTCAGAATTGCATCGGACGCAGTGAGTGCCCAGCTTAAAACACCTACAGGTTCATAATGCTCCTTTTTTTTCATCATAAAATTGATACATGCCAAACGAACTTCCATATGCTGTGCCTGGGTATAGAATACCTGAAACAATAAAATGTGATAATATGACTAACATAATAAACGTCCATAAATTAAACTTTTAGGCGAAGTAGAAAGAATTCTTTGATTCCCATTCCAGTCCTCGCCAATTTTTAGTCCACATAAATTATTTTATTTTTAAACTTACAAACGCAAAATTTTGATAAGTTAAACACATTATGCAACAGAATATCAAACAACCAGCAAGTATGAAAAACAAACAAATTTTGAAAAGTGAAGAAATTTTGACAATTTGTCAGATTATGCACTTGTCAATTGTAGTTCCCCCCCCCCTGGGGACTTAGCCGGGGATGCAATTTCCAAAACGGTTACACGCATGTGAAAATCAAGGCCACCTCCTGGCAATGCGGGGCATCGTTTTATCGTACATCCCGGCTACCGCTGTACACACCCGAAACCGCTGCTACACTGACTTCAGAAGCCTGTTACATCTACGGGTAAATTTTAGATATGTCCCGGCACCACGGAGACACAACTATGTGTACATCCCTGGCTCAGTCCCAGGCGGAGGGACCGGGACTACAACTGACAAGTGCTTTAGACCCTTCGGAACATTTTGGCAAACCTTGAAAAAAATATCAAATAACAATTCCCTCCCTCACCCACTCACTTTGCCCTTGTCAGGGATGCAATGAGATCGACATTTTCATTAATTCAATATTTCATTTGACCTTTACACATTATTTTGTAAAATTTGTGTATCATTTTTTCTGGCTTTTTTTTTGTATTTTGACACCACAGGATATGAGCAATTTCGCAGTACAGACTGGACATTTATAAAAAATATAAATTTAGAGGACTTAGTAATGATGATTTGAAAAACAATCAGAATTGGATACCGGTACTTCTAATTGTTTTCAGTAAAATGCAAGCTTCAGATGCATATGGTTCCCATAGCTTCATAGATATACATACAACTAGACAGTATAACAAATTAATTTAACCATATAGGTATGGTTGCTCAATGACAACTTACTTGTTCTGCAACTGCCCTAAACAGACATGATCCATCTTTTGCAGTTATTTTACGATATAGCCCATGTGATGAAAGGTATTCGTCTATAGGTTCAAGCTTCGATGGTCTTCGCATCATGTTAACTGGATGATGATGATGATGTATGCTAAAGTGACTTTAGTAGTAGTAAATTAAAATTCAAAACAAAATGTTCATTCGTGAACGTCTCGTTCACCGTCCAAATCTCTACACATTGACCAGACTGTACACAGTGTAAGCCTAGGCATACACACAACAAGCAAGACACGTCGTTACCACATTTAAAAATAAATCGAATTCAGTCAAAAACACATTTGTTTTATAAATATTAAAATATGTATTCATTTTTATGATTTATAGTATTTGCATAACATTTATCTTTTAATTAGCATTAATTTTACTTACAATTAAATAAATGTGCAGCTGCACGCTACAGTAACATCACTGCAGCCGTCACACATGCTTCAACTGCAGCACATGTTGAGAATGTTTTTATTTAAAGACCAACCAAACCTTATGTTCCGACAGCTCTTATTGGTCGAAATATTTAGAGGCGCTTTTTAGCAGACACGTTAACTAATTCTTTTAAGTGTCTACTAGAATGTATTACATACTTGTTTTCATTTATATGTGTATTTTCAAGAACGCATTTTAAATATTTATACAGTATGTTTAACAATATTCATCTAGCGTATAAGTGACAGCATTGTAAATATTTGAATGACAGATGCTGACCAATCAACATGAAAGTCTGACTAGGTGGCGCTACGTATGTTTAAAAATAGATTTGGTTGACGGAAGAAAAGCAAGTCAGTTGGCCAATCACCTTCAAGCATTCAAAGGGGGCGTGTACACGTTCAGTGCATGTTGATTTAGAATAGATAAATTTAAAAAAAAAATAAAAAAAACATTACCAGGGCTTCCTTGGAAAGCAGTGCTAGTCACTGAACAGATACCCCCTTGTTAGAAAGCTTAAATAAATTAAAATGTTTAAATACAAACCATTAGTTACAACAAATGGAGGTTGTAGGCATATATCAAAGAGTACAAGAATTACATACTATAATTGAACTACGGAAGTATATACTGTATATAGAATACTGTATATAAAACTGCATAGAACAATTCCATACTCTCTGGTATAATAGTGTTGTACTGTACATCCTAATTAATATTATTAAAGTTCATCAAACACCTGGAGCAAAAGTTCACAGATCCCTGTAGAATTGTTGTAGTTTGTACTTAGTATCAAGCACCCACTCACAGGACTAGACTTTCATACTGTACTGTACTTAGTCATCATTTTACAGGATTTAATATTCAAACAGACCAAAGCAGAAAAATAGATCAATATCTGTATTATCCTTTGCATTTTTATTGAACACATACAGAACAACATATCAAGGAAAGGAACAATCAAATAATGCTAATTTCACATATGATACCAGCATAGTACAGCAGTGTGTAAAAACATTGAAATGCATTATCTGTGACAAACATTGACATTTTCAGAAATAAACAAAGACTTATTCTAATACAATTTTAAACTGCCATATGAAGGAAAGGAGGCTGATAAAACTAAACTCTCTACTAAAGATATTTAAATATATCACCATGCACTTATTTGCCCATTACAAAAAAAACAAACCTGACAAAATATCATTACAAAATAACCACCAGACCTACAAAAAGCATCAATATAAAACTATAATCTGCTGGACAATCTAATACTGATAACAATTTGACTGTTGTGTGCTTTGGCAGACAGGCGAACTGTTCATATGGGTCAATGTAACATTTATAACAATATAGCAGTGTATATGTAAATACACATCAATGGATATAAAAACAACCATCACTAACAGTAAAACACAAGAAGGAATTATGAGACAAGATTCACATTCTGGCTTTCGTTATAAATGTTTTACATAAAACTAAATTCTTCACAGAAGAAATGTTGAAATTACACAGAAAAATAAATCATTTTATATAATAATTATTTATGATTTCTAATACAGTATTGAAATAATATCTAATGATGTATTTATATGTGAGAAGTTGTGTTGCTTTGTTACTAAATGGGAATGCAAATGGATTGCTTATTGCTTGGTGTTAAAAAAAAGAATCACATAATTTTAAACAATTTATGGTATACAAAATCTTACAAATTCATGTCACTAAATGAATATAGCAAAACTCTATTATTGATCATTTAAAAGGCCAACCAAACTGCTATAATGTTAAGTCAACCACACACAAATCACTTATGGTGCAGCACAGAATCAACTAAGCACTCCAGGTGAATACATCACCCATGGACCTATTAATAAGGTCCATGCATTCTCCTAGTGGACAAGATAAACAATCTATAAAGATAGTGAATCCCATAAATAGTATTAATCAACCAATCAAAATAATGCTTAGAAACATATATGTGTTGACTGTTTTTAAGCATTATTTTAATTGGTTAAATTGTATTAATCAATCAATCAATCAAAATAATGCTTAGAGATTCATCTATGTGTTGGCTGTTTTTAAGCATTATTCTGATTTGTTGATCAATATTATTCAACCAATCAAAATAATGCATAGCAATTCATTCATCTGTGTTGGCTGTTTTTAAATTATTAAGAGTAGATATAATCTTCCTCCTTGTATTTGTAAGTAATTGATTGTTAATATCCACTTCACTGGGTTTGAACAACATATGCATTAGAATCAATACTGATGCATTTGTAAACCTTACACTATAACACAGCATACTAATTTCTGTGTCAAAATAAGAGTTTTCATAAAGTTCTTACAGATAACAGCAAAATGGCCACGCATTAAAACACTTGAAAGGAGGACATATGAGGACAGAAATTTAAAATCTTGAACGAAGCTGAAACACAACTGGTTAGTCATGCCCCTGCATATTAACAGTCTTTACATTATATTATTGTCTATTTACAATCATCCCAAATAATCATACATATTTTTTTTTATCTTTACAAGATCTATACAAGCATCTTAATTGATTTTTATACACTATAAACTATTAATAAATATTGTATAACCAACAGTGTCATAACATGCCATCTATACTGGTCCCACAGTTTGCAACAGTGGGCAAGGGGACAGGCTAGATCCTTTGCACTGTTTTTCTAAAACTACTGGCTGATTTTTCTCCCATCCATCCTCATATAGTAACTTGATACTGTCAAAGATCTCATCCAGGTCAGTGCTAACTTTGTTGAGTTGATGATCAGATTTGTCAATGACAGAAGGTGGGTTGATACAGTAGTAGAGTGCATTGGTAGTTGGATAACCCATAAGAGTCTGACTTATCACTTCACGACAATGGATTAGGTCTTGATTCTCCACCTGTACATAATCAAATGAAAACAAATTGTAAAGCTTTATCTCAAGTTTGGTTTCCGTAGAATCGCTCACCCTATCGGTGACAGTTGTTGGGGATGTTGAACCCATCAACTTTGCTGATTACGTTGCAGATGGATCGGGGTGCCTTCCAGATTGCGTCAGGGCAGCTAGCAATTCACCCTTAATCGTCTGCAACGCAATCTGTTTTTGTTTAATTAAATGTTAAAGATTTGTTATACAGCAGAATATAGATCCACTTTTGGGAAAATATTACGGATTTCTTACATTTTGCAAATTAAGTTAAAATTGAATAACAATTTGTATCTGAGATGCTGTTGAATCAGGCCACCTCATTGTATTCTTTTGCTTAATGATATTTTCAAGTATTTAATTATAAAAACCTCTCATTATTTTTTAAATTAGACTGATTTTTAAGAGTCCTATTAACAACCAGGGTTAAATAATTTGGTATGACCGTCAAAATGGCATGTCCCTTGATGTTTTACTTTGATATAGACTTCAAGGCAACAAGTCCTATGCAAATGACAGAAGGATTAACAACAGGGTACATAGTATAATGGAGGATTAAGTGAGAGTACAGTGCGAAGTCCTTCAAGTCTAGTAGAAGAATATCAATAAGAGGTAATCCTACCTCTGATTATTCAGTACATTTTAACAATACAAGAATCGCAGCCTTTAATGTTTACATAATACAGGCCTGCTAAAAAGACAATTAAACAAAAATGTCCTGTCAACCACCCACCCCACCCCCACAAGGTTTCGTTTTGTGTGGGTTACCAAAATGACCATCATAATTCTATATTCTTAAAAATTCATCCTTACTGCATTGTATTTTTCCCACATGTTCCACAGGATTTTTTTTAAGTGGCTATATAAAGAGGAAATGAGCATACCTTGACAGTGTCCTGCATCATGATAATAATGGACAACCATGCTGGAGTTAGTCTCTCAAGCTCCAGACTGAGTAGACTGACTGCAATGGTGGATCCACTGTACTGTGACAGTACCCCATTGCTTAAGCTGGTTAACAGGCGGGTTGTCAGGATGGAGAGGTGACGGGAGGCGGTCATGTGGCCTAAGCCATTGAGTAGTTGTGGATGGTGTGCAAGAAGCCGAGCATGCAACTGTATAAAGAGAATGAATGTTAAATGTATTCAATAATAATAATGCATGCATTAATGTATTAGTATTAATATTATTAATATTATTAATATTATTATTATTGTTATTAAACTTATTTAACATTGAAAAGACAACCTTCTGCTCTTTCTTTGAACATATACTAAGACATTACTTAAAAACAAACTTGATAAAGTGTAAACCTTATGTACATAATATTTTTATACAGATTTTCAAATATTGATGTACTTTTCATATTCTTAATAACTGTCACAATCACAATCAGTATAATATTTTTATATAGATTTTTAAATAATAATGTATTTTTTCATTAAATGTTGTTGCATATTCAAGCCATTTCAGCCTTTGCAGTTGTGTGTAACATGTTTTTATACCAAATAAACAATTTAAAAAAATAAATCCCTAAATACTACATAAAAATTGTGCATTTACAAGATGATAATACTAGTGTAGATTTGTCTGGTTTGTCTGGTGCCGGTATCCATCAAACTAGGAGCTCATGGCGATTGATATGTGGACTAGTAGCTCTAACTTTCTTCGCCCCTAGGGCGAGACTTTTTTTATTCCTTGTTTCGCATACTTATTTTTTTAAAGATCATTGGAGGAGGGCGGAACAAAAATAAAAATAAAATTTTGCTTTGTTATTTAGCAAATAGTTTTGTCAAAAAACATCCAGACAGAGGAAAAAATAAAAATAAAATTTTATTGGTGAATGTAAAATGGGATGGTTAAATGCTTCAAACTTATATAATTGGGAAGAAATATACATATTTTATCTTTGGAGATTTCAAGGCAGCGGAAGGCATAATAACAATTTTTTTTTTAAACTAATTTTTTTCTGAAATTTCCATTTTTTGTGGCAGTTGGTTCACTAATTGGCAAAAAATAAAATTTTATTTTTATTTGAAATCATCCATATTTGGGTTCGGCGGGTTCGCTAAACAAGGTATAAAAAACGCCTTGCCTATTAGCTATTGTAAGGGCAGATGGTTTAAAGCAGAGGCAAAAACATGTCTTACAATTTGAAGGAATCCAAGGGATGTAGGAACATGCATATCCCAGTTGAGTTTGTCCAGAATTGTGCGCTCCATTCGTAGAACTTCTGATACAGAACAACCGCATTTACTGACCCTAATCAAATCACCAGTCAAAGGTACATCCTAAAAAAGAAACAAAAAAAACAAAAAACAAACACATTAAATTTACAGAATTATAACTTAATGTATCAGTGAACTGGAATGATTGTCATACCAGTGCCCATAGCTTTCATACTGGGGGGGGGGGGGTCTCCATCCTGTACCTTGTACAATTGAATAATACATCTCCAGTGCTTTGCATTCTTTGGTAAATGGGGAAATGCCAATTTCTGTATTATTCATAATTTGTTTTAACCTTGAAGAGCAGGGTTCCCAAGTTGGAAAAATCCATAACTGGGAGATCTGTTTAAATCACATTTCTTAACACATCTAAATATATTCTGTTGTGGATGGTGATGCCCACTGCCACTAACATCCGGGAGACAAATGATAATACAGTATTCCAAAATTGGTAAAAACATGCAAATATCATGAATTTGTGGGAGATGGGTTATTCTCCGGGAAGTTCTTGCTTGCTCGCGGAAGTGCGTGGGGTCTTCCCAATTCCCGGGAAACTCCTGCGACATCTCAAAGATTTGGGACCCCTGGAAGAGCATACTCTGTGAGGTAGTAAGGGGCACTGTATACTAAAAGGCTGGAAATTAAAACTACCCCATGTTTTTTTTTTTGTTTTTTTTTATCAGTAAACAAAGATTCAAGAGGGATACTAAGTGTTATTATTTACTGTATGATGTATTCTAAACACTTCAATAGAGAGATTTAGCGATGGGCGTCACATGACCTAACTTTGGTGTTGGATATAAACAATACACTGACACAGCGGTGTTTCACATGGAGATTTCTATCGCAGCCGTCCCTTGTTAATTGCTGTAAAGATCATCATAATTCCCAGTAAACTATACCAAATTGATTGGAAATTAAACTAAAAGAATTTTGCCTTAATGTTTTGCTAATGCTGTAAAAGATACTGGCCGTAAACAATTTTTTGACAAATGTTAGGCCTAGGCCCCTGCACATGTACGGCATGGTTAGGTATGCAAGATGATGTTCGACCCGTGAACTACTGTACACTGCGATGTTAGGGCCAGCTAAGGTTTATGATGGATCACTTAAATTTCAAAGCATAAAATCCAAGGAGAACACTAGGATAAGTAAATAAACACTATTTTGAACAATCGTATTGCCTTTTCTAGCCATTTACTTCTCACGTTAACAGTGGGGGGTTGCTTTCGTAACCATACCATTATCTTTTCCTATGCTATCGCACTGTAATGTTTTTCATGTATACCCAAGTTAGGTCACGTGACCGCCTGTAAATAATCATCGCTAAATCACTCCATTGCCATTGTTTATTAACCATGAAATGGATTTTGTTCACTGAAGATGACAAAAACAATAAGACCAATGGGAGAGATTTTAATGTATGTCACAAGGTAAAAGATTATCCAGCAAGGGTTGATGAATATATGCCAATTAATCTTTTAAATAACTCTACCAAACCTAGTAATTAAAGATGTTTTTGAATATCATCATACATTTCTGACTTGCTGGCTTGTTGTTAGTTATATGTTAACTTTGACCTTAAGGAAATTACAGTTGATTGCTCACTATGTAAATATAACTTAATGCACTCAAATATTGTAGGCTTATCTTGTAAAGATATCATCTGTAGTTGTATTGCTGTTTAATAATCTCAGGCAGCAATCATTGGAGCGTGGTGGAAGTCACGCACACAACAGATTGCTAGTATTGGTCTGTACTAAACCACAACAGGATTCAAGCAACTACGTCATACAAGGAAGAAGGAACCAATTCAACCTCTGTATAGTATTGTTATGGTGCAGTGATAAACACAAATCTGTAAAGGTTTTGTTAGTGTCTGAAAAACCTAAAACATTAAATATATTTACTCAGAAAAACTACTAAAGATAATTTTTCCATAAATAAATTGCTTACCTCATCTTCTTCCACCATTTTACTACCCAAGTACAGACAAGCAACTGTTATACACACCATATATTTTGGGTGAACCTATAAATAGTTTAGAAAATATACATTTTAAAAACTGTATATTAATTATTAATATTTATTAAGTTACTCCAGCTGCTGTTTACACAATGCTGTGTAAGCATTTTCAAAAGTAATTTTTATAAAAATGAAATTATTAACTATAATAATAATAATAATAATAATAATAATAATAATAATAATAATTAACTTTAGATGGGCTTCTTTTCAAGATGGGCTTTATTTAAAGGCTACTTTTGCAAAGTAAAGAGGGGGTTTCTTTTCAAAATGAGTACTGTAAATTTTGCGAATTTCTACTATAAAACTATCATGGAGTGTATTTAACTGACACTAAATCACCTAAACTACTGTATAAACCAAGCTTGTACTAAATTTATTTTGTTTTTTGAAATTCATGTACAGTGTATATACTGTACTATCTCGAAAAGAAGCCTATGCTTTCTTGAAAAGAAGCTAATTTTGCAAACAAAAGAGGGGGCTTCAATTTGAGATGAGCTTCATCTCGAGATTAAGCCCACTGGGCTTCAATTCAAGGTTTTATGGTAATATCACTCAGATTTTATTTATTACAAGCTGGATTTTACTGACAACTTTCATCATCAAGCAAGCATATTAGTGCATTATTATAATAAACCCATTTGCTAGGTAGGGAATTTTGGGAGGTAATTGGAACCCTGTAAACTCTCACCATGAAAAGAATGCATAATTGATTTCACTACAGTAGTTCTTCATCTAGATACCATGGTGGTAGCCAGCATTAATAATGACAGATGATTAGAATAATAAAAAGCAGGTACACTATCTAATGTACTTGCTTACTGGGGCCTTCAATTGCCAGAAGGGTATTTGGATAAGCATCAGATTAGTGCGAAGAGTGACACAAAATAAACTACATTTTATCTTAATTGTTGTAGCGCAAAGGTCTGTATATAAAACAGCACAATGAACAATTTTAGTGATTGCAAGTTTAGGACTGATAATGATTTCAATCAGTGTCAACTGTTTTGCTTTGATGAGCTAAAGTCAATTAACCATAAACCACATATTAAATGCTGACATTTAAAAAGATAGAGGGTATTACTACCAGGTGTACAAATATATTATTCAAAATATGAATATGGTCATGATAATATTAATTTTCCAAAAGCTTTTTATACAATAAGATAATGCACGTAGATATTAACTTGTTGTTTATATTGAACACTATGTGTTCATTCTAATCATCACTGCTTGAATATGCCATTGTGGTACTACCAACTGTGTCTACTCTTATACATATCAACACACTATGTGCTAACACAACCTTCTGGAGGGATACAGGCCCGCCTTGAATCATCAGATGACCCAGTAGGACTACTGATTTGAAACAAAACATAACCTCCACCGCACCAAAAGATTTGGAAATACTTTCATTTATTATAAGTGTTTTGTTTTGGTTGTAGTTTCATTGTTTGGAATTATTAGGTATGGTGTTGTTTGTAGAGTGCCATATTATAGTGCCTGTAATAATAACAATTTGCATGTCTCACCTTCATAACACTGAGAAAGCGATCAAGGTAATTAATGCTATGTACTAAGGTCTCAGGATGAAACTCAAATACAGTATTCTTTTCAAATAACCACATCACAGCTTCATCACGATCATCCATGGTTATGTACTTATCCTAAGAAATAAAAGAAAAAAAAAAACATTAAATAATTATTTTGTATATTTATTAATGCTTGTGGTACACCACATACGTGTAGATAGTTCTGTAAGGAACTGTTGCTGGTTAAGAATGTTTCGATTAAGTTGCTTCAATCATCTTCAGGAGAATAATATTTGCAGAAAATTCCAAACATTTTGTATATTACAATATAAAAACATAAACATGATGCAAAAGATGATTGAAATTAGGTTTCCTGAAGACGATGATAAGCATCAAAGGTTGAGGCATTTGTCTGACACACATAGTGGTTAGCTATCATCATAATCAAAATTCATTGGTTACTTTTAAAGCTAGTGTAAAAACACATTCACTAACAACATGCATCATAATTTTCAACTGCGTCATAAAAAAGCAGAACCTCTCTGTTCATAAAATATTTAGAGTTTACAGTATGGTCAAAAATATGTCAGATGGGATATTAATATAGTTTTGTTACAAGGTTATTTTAGACAATTTTAGATGTACAGTTCTGCATTAAACAATAATTAAAAATTGATATTACTTCCTGCTTGCTATCCTGACTTTATAATCTATAAATTTTCAATTTATTAAGCTTATAAAGGAAAAAATAATTTCAAAAGCATAAAAAAAGCATAGTTGAGAACAAGTCATTTTCATATTAAATTTTATAATAAAAGCTCAGCATTAGTATGACCTACAAAATATTATTTCAGAGTTGATCATGTGATAGCCACCTGCCATGGTTGTGTATTTTACACAAAGAAACTAATAATCCCACAAAACTGAATGCTACAACACAGTGTAGTACTGTAGTGGTTGTACTGCTACAATTCTGTGTTAGTCATTATTTTAGATATAACAATGGAGTCTACAGTAGAAATAATAATTATTTCATTTGGAAAATCACTTCTAAAGCAAAAATTACATCGCAGTCTTTGGGCATATCAATATTTCAATGTACTGTAAAATACAATAATTAATAGTTGTCAAAATCATGTTCATAATTTCTGATGCTTTTTAATACAATAAAATTAAATTTTATCTTGAATATTACAACTGTAGAATTAATAAAATGAATGATTACATCATGACATCAAACAAACATAAATGTTGTTATCAAATTGAAAAGATAATCCAGTACATGATCTGTGTGCATAAAGTACAGTATAATTTAATGGTATTTTGGTATTCTACTGTACAAATTTAACTATAGTCTTGAATAACAAGTTCTGTACAACCATTTCTTACCACAATATATGGCTCAAACAAGTAGTTTGGAAAATAATTATGAAATATCAATGAAACTGATAAACTCTTATCACAAAGTAACATGATGAAACTGTGAGTAATATTTTCATACAAGGTGACTAGCAACCTAAATAAAATGATGAAATGATGAGACAATGTTACACAGGTACAGTAAATACATTTAAATAGCAGTTATGTTTTTTATTGACTTTAAAAAAAAAAATTTACAGGACAATAATTTTTGTTCGCATTCTTTGAGTGCTGCCTTCATTAGATATAAATTGAATGTGTGGGCAGGGACAGAAAAACAAACTTTATCAATATAATAAAAAGTCTAAAACATAATACCGCAAGCATTAACATTTAAACATTATGCCAGATGCAGACAGCACTGGCCAAAATGATTCAAGGTGCCACAGTGCAATATTATGCATCGTTTTTATGACAATCTGTTCGACGTCCATGAACAATCTTCAGAAAGTGTTGTGTGGGGGAAAACCGTCTTGATAGACTTTTTGGCCGATTGTCAGCCAACACCCTGTGCACCAGGTTCAAATATAGCAATCGTTAAATCAAGATTCACAGTTCATATGAAATATTAAATTTTAAGCATCATTACTTTGCAGATAGTATGTTAAAATCCATTTAGATGATGCCAACTGCATTCTACTACATTCTCCATTAAGCTACGTATATATTTTTCTATGGCTGGCATCATAATTTTTTAACTTAAAACTCTAGTTAATACTGTACAAGTATACCTGTTGATTCTTGGCACTTTACTGTATACTATTAATATTTAAGAAAAGCTTACCTCAGAGTCCTCAAGGTTAATGAGACATGGCGCCCAAAGCTTGTGTTCCCTGTGCATCTCTTTCTCCAGCATGTTCTGTAGCTTCCTAACATCATGAACCTCCTGTATCCTCAACATATTGATTCTTTTAACCACCACTCACAACTACACAAGGACCTGAAGAAATGATAATAATTATAATCTACAGTATTTTCAATATAAAAATGTTAGTGTAGCATACTTTTTTTACGAATACAAAAAGTATGTATCATTATTCACAATTTAATAAACGAAGATTTATTAGAGAAAACTACAATATTTATGGACGCTAATAATAAAAAATTAAATAAATAATAATGAACATTTTAAGCTCATGACAGGGTAACAAAATTTCCAAATAAAATCATATAAGTTTATAAATTAATTTTGTAAGACAATGTTGACTTTTCTCACTTTCTTTTATATCATGTTTAAAAGTGTAATGCCACAAAATCAAGAATTAGGGAGCTTTCGACCGCACGACAGCTGGACGATAGTGAAAATATAGCTCCATTTAAAAGCTTCATAATAAGATAGTGCACATCTATGTATACCAGAATATTCTATATGACCACAGAAATTTCACTATCAGTATTATTAATCAGTACCAGTTGACTCATGAGGGGATTTTCATTTTGACCTACAATGCCAATCCAATGATTATCACTTCACTTGCTGAGGTAAATAAGGGGTATTGTTTGCTCTGGAACAATTCAACACATCAACAAGTATGGGCATGAAATGCACAGATTTTAACAACAGGAAGAGATCTTCCAGAAGAATTAACTATTATTCTATGCATTGATGTTATGTAGTTGAATTCCAAACATATTGTATCTTTTTCAGAATGCTTTTTTTGGTTTCTCTTTTAAGTATTAGTTATGTTTCAGTTTCTATCTATGGATGGATATCACAATATATGATTTTGAATTTCAACAATAAATTAAACAACATAATTTATATAGGTGCTTTACAATGTAAAATACATAGGAAACTCAAGACTCAAAAAGATATTATAATTTATTTTTTTAAATGCCCTTTAAATACACAAAGAAACACAGTAGAGCCTAGTAGTAGTACATAAAAAGTTAAAAAAAAAAGATTCTTTTTGAAAATGTATATAAAATAGTTATTACACAGGTAAATACTGTAGAAAATAGAGTTAAGGTCAATAAATCCAAAAATGAAACATTTGTTCAAAAATCAAAGTAGTAGGCCTAGTAGTAGTTGTACTGTATGTTATTTAATCATACGTAAAACACCATCAAAAACCGAAAGGTCCACTGATTAATCTCAGATAAGAAAGTATAATACATACTCCAAGTATTGAAATACACGCCATCGTGTTGGGATTCAATATTTCGACATTAATTATGTCATCATCAGGAACGATAATGTCCTGATGATGACATAATTAATGTCTAAATATTGAATCCCAAAACGATGGCGTGTATTTCAATACTTGGAGTATGTACTTTCTTACCTAAAACACCATCATTATTAAACTACCTTAACCCTTCTTTCCACACACGGACTACTGTACTAGTATCCCCAGACCCCACTTTGAACTTTTCAAACTTTCATTTAGCTTTAATGCCCCCTCTTTCTTTAACTCTCTTCCCTTAGACATCCACAATGCTAATACTTACTCCTCCTTTAAATCGTCCCTCAAAAGTTACTTCCTTCTTTCTCTCCTGTAATTCTGTTTCTTTGGCCTTTTTTAATTGTGTTTTGAATTTGCACTGTGAATTCATTTTTTGATTTCTACCTTATTATTTATTTTCTGTTTTATAATTTGAACTGTATGAATTTTGAATCAAGAATCAAAATAAATTATTGTCATCAAACAAAACGAAATTTGTTTTGCTTGCCTAATAAAACACATTTAGGCCTAGAATGACTATAAACTTAATTAAACACAGAAGTTTAAAATATTAGCCTAGCCTAGGCTTATAATATATATATTTCAAAGATAAAGTTTAGAATCAAATACAATGCATTACAATAATTGTCTAGGCCATAGGCTAGGCCTACGCCCCAAGAAGAGTAGAGTTACGTATCCCTCTTGAATTCGTTTATCTCAGACAAGGATTGACCTCAATCCGTTGTTGTTGCTGCCTGATCAGCTGTCAAACCCAACCCCAACAAGATAAAAAAAATTCTCTTACCTCTCACTTAACAATGAAAAAAAACCATTGGCTTGTGAGGTCAGTGTGAGCCTTAAGCTTCACAAACAATTTATGTTCCGTCTAACACATTTTGATATCTTTTTTAACAGAAAAAAAATGAAAAATTCTATAAAATATACACTCCTAAAATTACTTCCGAAGCGACACCAAATACAGCTGAGCTGATCTGGATCTGACGCGAATGACGTTTTTGTTTGCATCCTTGGTCACGACTCGTGACTTATCAAAGAGTATAATATCAAATCGTAAACAAATAGTACCAAGTTATAATCAATATTTGGTAATATATTTACACTTTAGGTTATTAAAACATATTTATATACTTTTCAAAGTTGCTATTAGAGGCAGGAATGTATATCAAAATGATGTTTGAATTTGTAATATATAAATGCGGTTGAATCTTGAATCTATTTGTTTGTGTTACTTGGTATGTAAATGAGTATCTACTCCATTGGTTTTTTTTCAAGGACCCTGGAAAAGGCGCGCAGTTCAAAACCGACAAAAAATCTTTGTTGATCGATCGATCCCAATTGTGTGTCAAAAAGATCAGCGTGTCTCATTCTTCCATGGTAAGCAGCTGCCACGGCTGAACTTTGAATTGCTTGTTGTTGGAGGTTTGTTCGTTAGTTTTATCAATAGCCCTAGGCCTACATGACAGCCTGAATACATTTTTATGATTTTATATATCAATCGACAATAAGTTTTTTTTATATAGCATAGGCCCCCCTAGGTCTAGTCTATCTTAGATAGTATCTACAGTCAGTAGGCCTAGCCTAGGCTAGGCCAAGTAAGTAAGTAAATTATATTTAATTGTGGTCTAGCCTAGCTAGGCTAGGGCCTTGCCTTCTTAGCTAGCCAAGGCTTTAGGGCCCTATGCTTATCCAGGGAGGTTATTTTTATACCTCCCTGGCCTATCTAGGTATTCTATCTAGGGCCTAGGCTAGAGTAGAGAGAGTTCGCCTAAGAGAGTGAGTATGCAGGACAGTAAGTTAGTAGTGTCATGATGAGGCTAGCTGGGGGCGGGGAAGCCTAGGTCTAGGACATAGGCTAAGAGGCCTAAGCTAATCTAATTCCTTTAAAATATAAAAATACAAAAGAGCAACTGTATTCAGGACAACCCAATTTAAATAAATAATCCAACAAGACTTTTCATAAGGAAGGGAGAAAATAATCTGTGACTTGCATTGCAGCTGAAATGCGCACAGGCGTGGACCAGCAGGGAGGTATAAAAGTATTTTTATACCTCCCTGCATGGACCAAGGAGGTATAAAAGTATTTTTATACCTCCCTGCATGGACCAACTCATTCTCCAACTTTATTCTTCTGCCCCCCCCCCCCAAAAGTCATGTCCAGTCAGCTGCAAAGTGGCGCAACTTCTTGTGTCCACAACGACAGGGGCTGAATGGACCACTAATAAACTGGGATAACCCCTACACTTCTCGACAAGCCAATTGTGTACATCAGGTCCACCAGAACCATAGGCAAGCGTGCCGTTCAAACCAGCCCCGATATGGTTGTAGGTTGCACCCCACCCCCCGCCTAAATCACTTCGCCATGTTTTAAATTCTTATTTATATTAAGTGCATAGAGATCTCTATGATATGGGCTCTATAAGTTGGCCATTATTATATTATTTAAGATTTTTAACAAATAATGTTTTTATCTTATCTTATTTTATATCTTAATAATTTAAACATTTATATTTTAATTGATAGCAACATACAGTAAATAGGCAAAGATTGAAGATGGCATCAAGTCCTGACCAACTGTTAGCTGATCTTCACTCAGCATTGCAGTCTGAAGATAAATACACTCCACACATTGAGTATCTACAGTTCTCTGAAAAGGTATTGTACAGTATTCTATGTCTAGAATTTAATATGTTTTTTATATATAAATAACTAGGTTTTTAAACTGAAATTACTGATTTTTCGTACAAAATAGCTATTCTGAGATCAGTAGAGTGATCTGATGTGGTGTTGGCAGACAATGTATATTAAATTTACAAGCTTTACTTCTTTCCTCCTTTTTTAGAAATCAGGAGAAGTGACGGTAGCACTGTATAACAATGTAGTCGACAGACTCCGGTGTTTGAACCTCTTTTATAAACTCTCTCCTGAAACATTTTTCCAGGCTGTGAACATTATGGGAAGGTTTTTATCAATTGTGAAGGTATATATCGCTTTAAATTTATTTAAACTACTGTATAGTAAATTGATTAATAATGATAAAATCATATTTATACATCCTACAGGGATATGTGTTACATAACACAGCTCCCGAAGAAACTATATTATTTCTTTAAAAAATTATTAAAACTTAAAATATTTCTCTTTTATTTAAAGGCCCGGTCTCATCACATTATGTGTGTTGGTACTTGTTGCTTCTACATGGCAGTTAAAACTATTGAGCAACCTAAGGTAGCTTACCTCTGTTTTTTGCTTATTTTTAAGAGCTTGATACATTCCAATAATTATCAGCAATGTACACCATCATAATTCTAAAAATAATACAGTATATCATAATATTATTGATAGAATTATAATTAATAAGTTTACATGATTATTTTCTACTGATGTAAATACCGTAGCAAATCATGCTTCTCTTTTCCAGAATCATATGTGCGCCAAACACTTACTCCGCATCAGCCAGTGCGGGGCATCTTTAAGTGATCTATCCCGAATGGAACGCATTATCCTGGAAAAGCTTCATTATGACATCCAAGGAACCACAGCCAACACTTTCTTGCAAATTTTCCATTCATTTTGTAAAGCAAAAAATGCATTGAATATCTTGAAGAGTACATGGCAAGAGTTTTTGGAGCGAGTTACTAGGAAGCTGGAGGCTAGTATGTGCCATTTTGCATTTGTTCATTACAAGGTAAATTGTGATTTAGGTTTTATATAATTATTTCTCTTTTGATTTTTTTACTTTTATTGTAGAAGATATAGATATATATATATTAAGAACTATAAATTTTATTAGAACCAAAGAAATAATAATAAACCTATATATTTTTTCTTCACTGTTATTTATAATTTCAAAAACACAAAAAACTGAAAAGATTAAAAATTGCTATAAAATTGGACCAATAGGAATGGATGAAACCAGATACTCAGGGCTCATCACGGCAATTTCATACGCAATAATAGTTTGGGACAATAAGTGTTTGCAATGCGCCTTTCATATATCTTCTTCGATCATGAATATTCATTATTTTTTATTTTAAAGCCGTTTGTTGGTCATTCAAAGAAACCATATAGGGGAAGCATGAAAATACCACTTCCATGTTAGCGCCCTCACTACAAAAATATTTAAAAATGTTTAATAGTGACCAACAGAGGGCTCACTACTTTATCTATTATTGAAATCACTGTGTCATCAAAAGAATTGTCTGGCATGAGATATCTTTACACAGAACAGTGGAGTTAAATTTTTATGCCAAAAAAAATATAAACAAACTTAGGATAGCCAAAGTATTCACTATATTTTGACAGTTAATGGAAAAATTGTCTTGACCAAAGACAACAAAGATTAAGCAAAAATTATTACAAGATCTTCACGATGTGACTCCAGTACTCGAGCCTTGCAAGACCTTAATCTACTTAATCTTAAACAAAGAATGCACAATACTGAAGCAATAACTATGTATCAAATCTTCAATAACAATGTTCCATCATATCTTTCTAACCGCTTTCACTTAAGAGAAAATTGTTATATTACCAGACTTGCCAATGGCATCAACTTTAACATTCCTAAAGTGAACACCGAGTGCAAGAAAAATAGCCTGTCATATCATGGTGCTATGCTGTGGAATGACCTTTCCAATCTCCATATTTTCAAGCAAAGTCTTCATAAAAGTTTTTGATTTAATCCATTGTCATCCCCGAAACTTAGAAATACCGGGTTGAGTATATTATTATTATTATTATAACAGGAGGGAAAATTAAAAGTAGGCTCCTATCGGGAGTATGTTTGCCCAGGGAGTTGTTATAACAACTCCCTGGTTTGCCTTACTGTACTAGTGTTATGTTTAATAATAAAAGCATCCACATAGGGATTCGGTTATCATGAAATGTGTGGTGTTGTTTACTGTAGGAAATTTTTAGTGAACTTTCTAGAACAGGTCTTATTTTCATTTTTATCCTTAGCTCATGAATCATTTCATCATTCCTCCATACCTGATTTACTCAATCTGATAGGGTTAACTGCTAGACCAGTGTCTAGCCCCTGAGGGGGCATAGACACAAAAATCCTATCAAGGTTCAGGACCTGAACCACAAATGATGCACCTCCACATTGTCATACTTCGTTACAAACTGATTTTTTTAAATACATGAATTTGTTCTTGTATCTTGTAGTCATCAGTAAAAGCATTGTCATTGTTGACGTATGAGTTAGCTGACTTTGCCCGTATACATAGCAAATCAAATGAGAGAGAATGGGCAAGATGTCTACTAGCTCTTCAGCTTCATACTCGAGTAAGTCACACTTGCCAATACATTTATTTTTAAGTGAAATAACAAGACTTGGTTTATACCTTGTTTAGCACACCCACCACCTACCAATAATGATGATTTTGAACAAAAATAATATTTAATTTTTTGCCAATTAGCTCACCCCCTGCCACAAAAAATGGAAAATTTCAGAGTTATTTATTTTTAGTACACCCACTGCTGCCTTGAAATCTCCAAATATAAGATACTGTATGTATATTTTTTCTAATTATATAACTTTAAGGCATTCAACCAACCCATCTACACTGTTTACATTCAACAATAACATTATTTTCTCCTCTGTCTTAATGTTTTTGGTAAAACCACTTGCTAAAGAAGATCTGACAATATTTTTTTTTAAATAGGTTCGCGAAAGAAGGTATAACAGTCTCACCTAAACCCAAAATATGGAAAAATCTGTTTATATTTTTTTTTAAATTGAATAAAAAATTGCCTAATGTACTTCATAATGACAAGAGAAGGTAAATTCACTAGTGAATTTTTCTTAATAGAGATACAAGATAAAAAATACTTAAATGAAAAATATATTTTTCTACTTTTAAAAATGTCACACTGTGAGTTACAAAAATCTAAGTGTTTTATTTACTCAGCTTTAGGCACTAGGACCAAGGATATGCCAAAGAGTTTTTAATGAGGTGCAAAATATCCCACTGATAATGACAGCAAGTGAAATTACTAGTAAATCTTTCCTAATATTAGGGAATACATTTGATGAAAAGATAAAATTTAAAAGATGAGAAATACCAAATTGAAAAGAAATATATATTTTTCTACTTTAAAAGATGTCAGACTGTGAGTTACTTCAATGCAAATCTTTAATGAGAGAATTCTTGGATATTTATGCATCATCCGAATGCAAGCGCCCTCATAGTAAGCTATCGTGGACTGTGTCAATGCGGACTGCAAAGCAAATACGTATGAGCTGTATGACAGCGTGCCGTCTTCCATCCATACCTGAAAATGAGGCGCCGCTCTTAAGGACATCCGATGCAGAGTCCCTCATCACAGACAGGTAAGACAACTAATATCAATAATAATTAACTAATAATAATAATATGAAAAGGAATGTTGTCTCTTATACACATCTAGATGTGTATAAGAGACAGGTATCTACAGTTCTCTGAAAAGGTATTGTACAGTATTCTATGTCTAGAATTTAATATGTTTTTTATATATAAATAACTAGGTTTTTAAACTGAAATTACTGATTTTTCGTACAAAATAGCTATTCTGAGATCAGTAGAGTGATCTGATGTGGTGTTGGCAGACAATGTATATTAAATTTACAAGCTTTACTTCTTTCCTCCTTTTTTAGAAATCAGGAGAAGTGACGGTAGCACTGTATAACAATGTAGTCGACAGACTCCGGTGTTTGAACCTCTTTTATAAACTCTCTCCTGAAACATTTTTCCAGGCTGTGAACATTATGGGAAGGTTTATAAAACGGCCGGATCCATAATTTTTCAAAAGGG
>NW_022685717.1:87963-102064 GCF_011630105.1 Anneissia japonica
GGGGGGGGGTTTGTGGCCCCCCCCCCCCCCCCCCACTGGATCCGCCCCAGTAAAATGATGTTGATGATGAATTTAACCTAAAGAAGTGCACACTGTGTACTTACTGTATAACCTTGCATTTATTAGAATCTTGACTCAATGAGGATTGTGGTGATGATAGGTGTAGGCTTCTGTTATACTTTTGTTTCTCAGCAATAAACAAAAAACAACATTGAATTATTAATAATAATGATGACTACTATTAAATTCTACAGTTCATCAGACGATAACTCAGAGTGTACGAGTCCTCCTACAGATGATGTCTTCACTAACGAGTCTTCATCTCTTGAGTCTTGCCCAGAAAGTAGAAGTGCATTCTTATTTCCTTGGAAAGGCAACACCATTTGTCCACTATGATCTTTGATGGCAACGCAAGTGCTATACAGTATTCACCATTAGATACTTTAACACAATAGGACTCAACTCCTTAGCAATGGACATGTAAAGTTTGGTTTCCATAGATTTGCTCACCGACAGTTGCCAGGAAGGTTGAATCTGGTTAAACTTTGCCGATTGTCTTGCAGACGAATCAGGGTGCTTTCCCGATTGCGTCAGGGCAGCTAGCAATGCACCCCGATTAGTTCAACCTCTGTTGACTGTCGCTGATAAGGTGAGCGATTCTATGGAAACCTATGATCACTAATGGAAATGGTATTTTCAAACTATGGTCTTTGAAGGCAGGATTAAACCTGCTTTAAATTGGGTTTATTATCTCTTGCCAAAGTTTGTTGCAAGGTTGTTTTTAAAAGAAAGATTGTAATAAAATCAAATGTTACTGTTATATTTTTAAAAGGAATAATTTTGTCAATCAGTAAAACTACTTCAGTCTGTAAATGTGTACAGTCCTCAGCACTGCTGCCAGAAAAATGTTTTTAAATTAAATTACTAAATTTTATTTAATAGTTTGATATTGTGAATTGTGTGTGAAATAGTAATATTAAAATTCTAATAACTGGTAAGGATTTTAAAATTTTCAAGATAGGTTATATTTTTTTAACTTTATTGTAGTCTACCTGTTCTTAGACTGTTAAATCATTCTTTAGATGTGTAATTTAATGTGCATCAATTACTTTTTGAGCAGATTATTTCAGTAATTCCAACAAATTATTTGCAAATACAGTAATGTGTCTTATCACTACAGTATTTAAATGTAATTTATAGATTTTATAACTTTAGCCAAGGCAAGTGCACAGAAGAATTCGCATCTCCAGACATCAGTACAAAGGTTTTTCTTGTAGCCAGAGATAAGATCAAGAGCTGGAAGATTGTGCTATGTACATCCTGTTAAATTGCCTTGTTTTAACAACTCCAATGCACACCATATTCTGGTTGGAACATTAAATGATTTAATCAAAATATTATTCATTAAGAACTATATTTTATTATAGACGTACTGTAATACAGTAGTTTTTTTTTACTAAGTATAGTACTGTTTTATATTGTCATCAGAAATTGTAATAAATATTGTTAAATGTATGTAGCTGTTTTTGTGAATGTTATATTGTGAAAATGTGATATTATTTATAGATGGAGGAGTACAATATAAACAAAGCTATCAAAGCTTCACATTAATGCTTCAAAATATGTTTAATACATTTACAAAACTTAGACTTAGAGACATTAATATTTCAATGCAACAAAAATAAGATGGCACTCCAGCTTGTAACCCTATTACAGTACTATTAACCAGACTACTACTGTACAAATAAAAAAGAATGCAAGAATGGTGGTATTTATCTGTCCTTTTTCAATTTCATCATCATTATCTCCACATGTTCACAGTGGTCCCTAGTCGCTCAGAAATTCAGACAGATTCCCGTAAGCAAGCAAGATTCTTCTGGAAGATAACCCATCTCCCACAGATTTATAATATTTGCATGTTTTCACTGCTTTATTATCAATTGTCTCATGTAATTATGTGCAGCAAAATGAAATTAGATGGATTAAGAAAGCTTATTTAACCAATGTCCCAGAAGTCCTTTCTTCCAATTTTGGACCTTTGTGTTCAATTTGTTGATTTATGCAAAATACAGTTGAACCTGCCTAAGTTGAATCCAAAATGTCATTGCAAAATTGTTTTAGATAAAATTTGCCTTACAGATTGTTGATTAATGGAAAACACAACAATTTGGCATACCTGCCAACCCTACCGATTTAGGCGGTAGGCTACCGATTTTCTCACTTTTCTACCGCCTACCGAATTACCAGGCTGTTCCGTCTCTTATACACATCTAGATGTGTATAAGAGACAGCTGTAATACAGTAGTTTTTTTTTACTAAGTATAGTACTGTTTTATATTGTCATCAGAAATTGTAATAAATATTGTTAAATGTATGTAGCTGTTTTTGTGAATGTTATATTGTGAAAATGTGATATTATTTATAGTTGGAGGAGTACAATATAAACAAAGCTATCAAAGCTTCACATTAATGCTTCAAAATATGTTTAATACATTTACAAAACTTAGACTTAGAGACATTAATATTTCAATGCAACAAAAATAAGATGGCACTCCAGCTTGTAACCCTATTACAGTACTATTAACCAGACTACTACTGTACAAATAAAAAAGAATGCAAGAATGGTGGTATTTATCTGTCCTTTTTCAATTTCATCATCATTATCTCCACATGTTCACAGTGGTCCCTAGTCGCTCAGAAATTCAGACAGATTCCCGTAAGCAAGCAAGATTCTTCCGAAGATAACCCATCTCCCACAGATTTATAATATTTGCATGTTTTCACTGCTTTATTATCAATTGTCTCATGTAATTATGTGCAGCAAAATGAAATTAGATGGATTAAGAAAGCTTATTTAACCAATGTCCCAGAAGTCCTTTCTTCCAATTTTGGACCTTTGTGTTCAATTTGTTGATTTATGCAAAATACAGTTGAACCTGCCTAAGTTGAATCCAAAATGTCATTGCAAAATTGTTTTAGATAAAATTTGCCTTACAGATTGTTGATTAATGGAAAACACAACAATTTGGCATGTAAAATAAATTCGACTTAGAAGTTATTCGATTTATGCAAAGTTGACAGGAAAGTTTAACTGTATATTCAAATACTCAATCTATTGCATTCTGACAGCCATATCAATTCAATAATGATGCTGAGTTCTCTTTCATTAAAAAAACATTCTTTACATTTGATTTATATCCATAATACATACAAATCTGAAAGGATCTAACATTAAACATATTAACTGAAAGTATATTTTAGTTACATTCACGGTGATACCGATGGGCTGGCTAAGCACCCCAAATTTGATTTAAAATACAATAATCACCAAGAATGTTATCAATAAATATTAATTTTCATATATTTAGAGCTGAATAACAGCAATGCAAATTGTATTTCTAAAGCAAGGTATACAATATGAAATTAAGGTACAGCAGAACATTTTAACAGACACTGAAAAACAAGACTGTTTCAGATATATCTGAAACCAGCATTAAAATCATTTTTTTTGCCAAGTATATAGGAATGAGGATTTAGTACAGTACTTAAAACTTGTCAGGTAGGTCAAACATCATTTCGTATTATTTCTCCCGACGCAAAACGCCATCAAAATAGCATTGCAGTACCGCTGCTACTTGGGGATCAAATTCATCAACTAGCCACCCAATGTAAGCTTGGTGGTCAAGTGGTTAAGACATCAGGCTAGTTACCTGGAGGTTGTTGGTTTGATTCACACCTGAATCACACAGATTTCTTTTGTATACACACAATGAGCACCCAAACATTTGGTGATGTACCATCATCACCCAATAAATATTCAGTAGCATTGTCAATAGCCAATCATTATTCACTGTCCTCTCCATCTAATACAGAATTTGTTTAAATTATTTAGAACAATTAAAATAGAAATCCTGAGTTTAATTTGATGTTGAATTTTAAGCATTGTCTCTTATTTGCTCCTCTGAATGAGTCTGACATACCTTTGGTGGTGGTTTTGCCAGTGTTCTTCCAGACTGATCAATTGTCAGCTAGTCAAAAACAACTCCCATGTTAAAATTGTTTTTTTTCCACTCTTTAGCCCGTGGCTTCTTTAATTTTAATTAACGTCTCCTAGTGAAGGCAACTGACGACAATTAAAAAAACATTCAACTTATCCAATCCTTTAAAAATTGTGAAAATTTGAATAAGAAATGCTCTTTCCTTCTGATGATGACTGTGCTACTGTACATAAACTGTTTAGAGTTTTACCCTTATGATCATATCCATGTACTGTATAAAAGGGTTGTTGACCAGTTTAAAGCAGGTGCTACGAAACAACAGCATTAAACAAAATATTGCATCCAACAAGTTTGTCTCCAACAATTGACATCCACCAACATGATTTATGGGCTCAGTCCAAGGCGTCTTTCTACAGCACACACCTTATTAGCTGCTCTTGATTAAGCTTATTTTACAGGAAATATAAATTTGTGTTTACACCAATGATCACCTTATTGTAAGCTTAATATTGCTTCATATAGAAGAAAAATTAATTTTTATAATATTCAAATGTTACTGGCACAAGTTTATGAATACTTTATTAAGGGCGATCGTTGAAAGGAATGTCCACAGATGTTTTTGTGGTAATTTTTGCTGTTTCTGTGTCTAGTTCACACTGACACGATATCAGGTCAAAGTTGATGCCAACCGGACAGATAATTGGTACGCACTTGCGTATTTGAGAAGTAGGTGTTGTCTTGGATACTAATACTTCTTCACATCTGAAATAATATGAAAGATGACGAGGTAAACCTCTAAAATTAATAAATCAAAAGTAACTCATTGGTAACTGGCTGCACTTATGAGGCCTGTAAAGCCCCATTTACACTAGACACGATTACGACACGAATAATAATCATAATAATTGTAATATAAAAATTGTTGACTGTGCGCACAAGCAATGTAATTTCCTCTTGTTGGATGAAGAATACTTTGACTTTTTGGATTTTAATTTCACCCTTGTTAACAGTTTGTACTCCTTGATAATAATAATAATAATAATAGTGTAGTTTTATGTAGCACCGTATCCATCCAATATAAGATGCTCAGGGTGCTTGATATGTGGATTCAGGAACACGATCAATGATTTTCTTCGCCCCTAAGGGTCCTTTCGTGTCTGTGCTACCCGGTAACCCGGTACCAGCAACTCTTGTCATCCACCAAGGGGCTATCTGTTCCAGTACACCGGGGTATCACCCTACTCGTCTCGAATGATGGGTTCTTTATAGTGCACACGAGCCATTGTATACACAGGGCCTATGGTTTATAGTCCACATCCGAGAAGACTTGTTCTACTACCAGATCCATAGACAAGCGTGCCGTTCGAACCAGTGCCAATACTACGGCTGTATTTTGCGGCACCCCTGCTAACCGGCCATTTGACTCGCTTTGATGGAATGTGAACTAGATATTTAAAACCTCAAAATGGTGAACTATCATAAAAGTAGAATCCAGACAGGTCATGACGTTATTCTTTGGCATATTATAATTATATTATAATCCCGTCTGACTAAGGTATTAAGTAGCTTTACCTTTGGAAATAGAAATCAATGATAAAAGCTATGTTAATATTAGAAACTGCGGGAATATATGGGAAACACCTTGCTGACCCCGAACTGATGCAAAGATCACTATAATCTTTTAGAATTTAAGCCTTTATCCTTTGAATTAAATTTTCAATGAGGCTATTTGCAAAAATATGTATATCATGAAAGAATGAAAATACCCCATAACAAACAATGCAAAAAAAGATTGAATGGATTTGTGCAGTATAGTTTAGTTTTGTAATCTATTTTATTTTATTGCAGTGCACACACATATATTTGACAACTTCATATACTATAGGTATTAAAAAATAATAAAATCATATAAGAATTTATGAATGTCTATCTTCATATTTAGCCTGCATGTAAGTATCTAAAGTTATAATAAATAACACAATGATAAAGAAAGAGAGATACAATGATTGGAGGAAAAAGTAAAATGTAGTCGAACAGGTAGAATACTGTATGTACAAAATGCTGCAACCTTATAAAAACTATAGTTGATGCAATTAAATTTTGCAGCGTGGTTGGCGCAGTTTGGATTCTCTACAATTTGTTCCTCTGGCAAGGCAATTATGATAGATTTGCTTCTTTCGACCAAGGAGTATAAATGGGTACCTAGAAGATGTTGTGGCATTAAATGTAGTTTCATATGTGGTGTAATCCTGCAAAAGTCCCCAGGGACCAGAGAAGGTTGCACTTTGTGCCAGTTTGTCTATGGATTTTATCCAGGGTATTAATGCGTTTATCATCAGTTACTTTGGAATTGCCACCATATAAATTTGTGATATTACTCTTTTTCTTGTTACTGTTATATATTATTATTATTAGAGTGGAGTTGAATAGCTAGAGTGGAGTTGAATAGCTTGGTGGTTAAGATGCTTACCTTCCAATCCCAAGGTCCTAGGTTCAATTCCTGTCAATTTGCAGGATTTTTTCTCAAGACCTAAACAACTGCACTAACTAAACCTCATATTGAGATTTAGTTTGTGTAAACCATCGTGTATGTATGTTTGTCTTGTGCAAGGGATTGTTACCTACTCGTAGGACAGTGCTATGTATGCTATTGACAATCCTTGGTGCCTGTGTTGTTTACCTAAATAATTATTACTATTTGTATATTAAAATGCAATACATAAAATAAGTTCATACTTGCACTTCAGCTCATTGAACACCTTTGGTAGTTGGCAACGTTCCCTGGCATGTTTCTTGCACTCACATTGGCATGACTCTTCATTGAACACCTGTCGCTTTCTACTGCACACCCTAAAAATATCAAAATAAACACATTTTATGAACACAATTAATATATTACAGTATTTGACCTTTTGACTGTACAGTAGGCCCTGCATTTTATGTGATTGCTGCATACTCTCAGTATACTGAAGTTGTAAAATGCGGGCCACGGTCCATTGTCAACTGGTTTCATTCTTGAGGTACATTGTTTGGATGGTCTGCCCATTTTCAAGCATCAAGAATGCTTTAAAAGAATTCAATTTTGATCTGAACTATAGATAGCGAACCTGTCCAAAAGCTTGTCTCATCAAAAAGCTGAACCTTTTTTAAATGTGAGAAAACATTTGCAGAAATGATGTAGAAGCGAGATAATAAAAAAAAAGTTATAAAACATCTTTTAAGAGAAAAATAAGCTTTGATTTCTCAAGGGTTGATTCGTGAGAAAGGAACTGCGGTTAGTATTCTATTGAAGTTGTTGAATGAGTCCCAACCAAATGAATAATGATCAAATTTAAAAGCATATTATCTAGCAATTGAGAAAGCGAACAAAACATATTGTTCCATTTACAGTTGGTACGAGGACTTCCTGTCAATCATGTCTGTATTTTATAAAATATTAAAATTTTCACTCCACCTGTTGAACACAGGCTAGCCAAACATTGTATCAATATATATCATCATAGGTTTGTCAAATACTTGAAAGAAGCAACAGCATTTACAATCAAATAAAGGTGTAAATGACGAATCCTTTGTTTTCACATCCCCGGATATTAGTAAGGCTGTCTCTTATACACATCTAGATGTGTATAAGAGACAGTACATAAACAAAACAACCAATTTAATTTAGATGAAGACAGAGATTACAGGGTGATCAGACAGACCTCAATAATTTTATGTTTTCATCAAGTTAGAGGTCATTAAATATTTTAATTTGTGTCGGAAGTCTGTTCTATGCCTTAGTTGCACAGTATAAGAATAAAAGAGTTTCCACTGTGGCTCATACAAGGCAATAGAACAAACTATTTTTTGCAATTGAATTGGTAAAATATCCTTACCGTTGTTGAGGAGTGGCATTGCATACACAGCTACATGTTTGAGTGTCCCAGTACATGGTGTCTGTACAAGTCTGCTTGCCTCTGATACACTGACAAGAGCACTGTGCATACCGATGGATATTCAAATTGCAATGCTTCTGCTGCACCTTGCACAAGCACTGACAACTGTCATCCTCCTCCATTGTTATAGAATATTCCTCAAATTCTCTCCCACCATCACCGAAATTCGGTAAATATTTCAACACCTATACGCAATACGGAAAGAAAATTTATTTTATTTCCTCATTATGAACTGGTAAAGTACAGTGCTTTTATTCTCCGACGTGTAAGCAACTACTAAGTTTAAGAATTTGAGCTGTATTTAGTCATAGGGAATATCAAGCTGTTTCTAGGATTTGAACCCAGGACTTTGAGATTGAAAGATGATCACCTTAACTGCCAAACAATAACCACCAGAGCAATTAAGAGTATTTCCTAATGTTAATTCATTGTAATAAAAATAATAATTACTATTTTTTTTAATCTACAGCATTAAATGTTTGTTTTTGTAGTATAATAAAATGAATGAATCTTAATGGGGCTTCCAGAAACACTCACTAATCAAGCTGCTGGAATCTACTATTGTCTGCTATATGCATAATCTGCATCAGGCATTAAAAAAAAAGTCAGAGCATACAATAATACTTGAAAATACAAAAATAAATTAAAGATTACTGAAACGTGAGTGATAAGGATTAGAAGATGTAAAGCAAAAGTTGCGGTAAATCTGAAACCACCGGCAAGATTAAACATTGATAGCTTAATCTCGCCTCCAGGAGGATAAAAACCGCTCTGAACTTTAACCTCTAATGTACACAGGCTTTTGAAAAGTAGGAAGGCAGAGATCAATGTCAAGATAAGACAACAAAAGGTTAAGAAGAAAAATTTTGGAACCAATTGAAAGCTGAAGGCAAAAACAATAGTGTGTTAGTCTTACATTAATGACGACCGGTTGTGTCCGTACAGCTGTGCATTCATAGAGGTCGCTGGTACAACACCCGCTGCATTTGCGTAACGTCACACAGGGAGGCCAAAAGAACACGTTGGGGTCGTCACCCTTCGGTACGTCGACTATTTTAACCCTTGGAATACACTTTGGTAATTCAGCAATTGAATGTTCAACTAAAATAAAAAAGGAAAAAAAAACAAATTTGCACTGAAGTAAAACATTTATTTTATGCTAAATGATGTTATTCATGAAATCTATCATCTTAAAATAAAATGGTCAATGGTTGTGCACTTGTATAGCGTATATTACTTGTTGATAATTCAAAAAAAGGTGCATCGCCAAAATAAAATATAACCACATACATTAGTATTTCAAACAACAGTATTAGTAATAAGATGGTATGGCTGAAGACAAAGTATATAAATATCAAGTAAACATTCCAAGGAAGCATGTTTTGAATCCTTTGTTTTCACATCCCCGGATATTAGTAAGGAATGTGTTGTAAATGTGAGGAGCAAAATAAAAGAAAAAGCTGCAATGAGTAGACTTTACTGTTTTAATTATACTGTGTTCAGTTAGAAGAGTAGTCTCTGTAGTTACTTGCATCTTATGATACTATTTTAATTTACAGTAAATTACTAGAATGTTTCCTACTAGTGCTTGGATTCAGATTTTTTTTGGCAAATTTCCAAAATCTGAATTTTGTACAGTAGCTATTTGTACATCGATATATGGAGGATTAAAAATTGCTGATAGTTTCGAGTAAAGGGATTTCTCTTCTGGGTCACATGACTGTCTACTCAACTTGGTGTACTTTGGCTGACATTTCATCTGAAATCTGACATTTCCAAGTCAAAACAAATCTAATTAGAAAACGTCTTTGTTTATATCACATTTTATCCCACAGTCAGACAATATAACTGATACAGAATTCACTCTCATCAGAGTTTTACTATAGTTTTTTAAGATGCTAGATTGCTCACAATAGGGCGAGACAGAAATATGTGTATTTATGTCCATTGAACCCCCTCCTTCCTCCTCCCCCTCCTCCTCTTAAAACAAAATGGCTCAGCAAGATTTGTGTAGAGCAGCATTAAGTCACTACCGTGCATGTTCATACAATATGTCCAATTGTGCACTTCATAAGAAAGTATAATACATACTCCAAGTATTGAAATACACGCCATCGTGCTGGGATTCAATATTTCGACATTAATTATGTCATCATCAGGAAACCATCATGCGCACTTTATCTTATAGCAAAAACCTGATTGCTCATAAGCTTAGATTCATACCCACCAATTAAATATGAGCATTACACTTTTTTCTTTTTTTATATTAAAGAACCAGTAAAATTTTTCCCAGGCTCAGTTTTATTTTTGCTCAAAATGTTCTTATTATGTTCTTCTTTTACATACTTTTCACACATATAATTATTGTACAGCAGTATACACTGTACTGGAATGTAGGTAAAAGTGGCCCTCGGAAAAAGTGGCCTCTGAAAAAGGGCCCCAGAAAAAAATCCCCCAGTAAAAATGATCCCAAGCGACAGGTAGGTACACCTACTCTACTGTATTATACAGGGTACATAGTCTCACCTTCTGCACGTAAGCCACAGATATGATTTTTTGGTTTTTCTAGTTTTTAAAAATAAAAATATCATTTGAAATTTTACCTCAGCCTCAATTTGTTCTAATTTTTTTCTTAATTTTTAAACAATTTCAGCCTCAGTGTTCTTATAAAATGTGTTCTTATAAAAAAAAAGTGTACTGTTCTAGATAGAACTGCTTTGCAAGTGAGCTAAGGTACAGCTTTGAATTTATAGATCAAATGCACAAATCATGTTTTTTTTTTTCCCCCGGCCTGCAACTATGTACTTTAACCAGGAGGCATTACCATGCTAACAATATATAAGAGGTGAGTTCTCTAGGGGATAAATTATTATTGTTTTGTTGATTTCAAGAGAACAGTATTACATTTCACACAGGACACATGGATTCAAACATCCATAACTCAATAGTGACAACCTTACAAAAATGATTGACAGGAAATGCCATTGAACAGACAGACTGACACCCTAAAAATATCAGCTTTAGTGCATAACAGCAGTATGCTAATTCAGTTAATTACACACTTTGTACTAATAGGTGGTTAGTTTTCTGTCACATTAAATCTTGTGTAAATCATATGACACACTTTTGTCAACAGAGATGTGTTAGGCTTTAACTTGACATTTCCAGCTGATGGTGTTACAAAATTAGACTTTTTGCCAAGGTGACTTCATAGATTTAGTTGTAATTATTTTGATAATTGCTACCGTAGGTCTAGTTACTGTGTGAAAATTGACATGGACCTGAATAATGCAGTGAGTTGAGGTTATAGTCAATCAATTTGTGCTTGGGCAATATATTAATGTAGAATGTACACATATTGCCAACGTGACCATGAGCTATGACTGCATAGAGTTCTACAATTTGTCATCACAATCCATAATCATCATTATCTACCATTATCATCACAATCCATCCATTCTATATTCTTTTAATTTTTTGTTAAACAATCTTTATATCGTATATATTTTTGTTATCACAGAATTTCATGTTTAATGACTGTCTGCACCCACATTGTACTAGAAGTGAAAGTAAAAATACTCGTATAGAACAGTCTTGGAGTAATATGCAAGGTAAAACAACTTTCATATGTACTAAGCTTGGTGCACTAAGCTCTGGAATATACTCTCAGATGATATTAAGATAAACTTTAAACCTATGACAGTTTCAAAATTTAAAAATTTATACCAGGTCTGTAAAATCTAAACCAAATACTGCCTTTACCTTATACATTTATTTTTTTTTTTTCCCCATGTAAATGTACTTCTTCATTGTTACTTTTTTATGTTCATTATTTAATTTTTCTTATTTGTTAATACTGAACCACTTTAGAAATCAATGCTTTAGCACTGAAAGTGTCATTCAGTATAAAGAAAGAATAAATAAAATGTTTAAACTGTACCATTTTGAAAATCAGTGTAAATAGTACTGAAAATGCCTACAGTATAAAGAAAGAAAGAACAAATAAAATAAATAATCATCATGATTATCATAATCATCATCAATATCACCACCTTCATTTAGTTTTATTTTTACCATTTTTTTACTATTGCAGTGCAGTATACTCTACATTAGCTCACCTTTCACTTCAGGTTTTAATAAACAGACTTGCCAGAACAATTCTGGATGCAGATATTAGGACACTTGTTGATGACCTTATGAAATCACTAAATTGGCCACGTGTTAATCAGCGATGGGATCACAATATTCTTTTATTGACATTCAAATGTTTAAAAGGCTCTGTTCCTGACTATTTAATTAATTTTTTTATGATTATCACAATATAAGTACAAGAAGTAAATCTAAAAACACTTTGGTCTTGCCAAAATTGCCTAATGAATCTGGTAATCATGATCATCATCATCATCATCATCACCATCTTCATCAACTTCACTGCCATACACAATATTATGGTGAAGCGGGTATCAGGTGACCATGCCTTTTTAAAATTTGGCCTGTGTTTTCCAGCAAAATCAGTTACAGGTTTCAAAAAATTATCGAAGAAATTTTTATATCCTGAGGTATTGTAATTGTACGTAAGTTTATACTGTACACTTCAGCGCTTTGATCATTTTTGGAAAAAGCACTATATAAATGATTTTATTATTATAATATTACCATCATCAAAGCATTATTATAATAACCATTTTACCTGTATTTCTGTAGTAATGAACTACTGGTAACCTGCACAGAGCTATGTTCTTTACTATACAATTTTAAGACATGTTAATATGAAATGATTAAAGCAATATGAAGGAGGAAAGAAATATTTTAAAAAACCAAAAAAAAAACATGATTAATGGGTTCAATAGAACACTTTCGCGAAATTTGAAATGAAAATTTCCAATAACCTTGCAGCTACCACTGGGGGGACTTACAGAGGCCTATGGCACTTTGCGTTACGTGGTTACCAGTGTGCGCGCGACACTCTATTTGACACTAGCTAGCTGCTCAGGCAAAGCTAGGCTGATGGAAGTTCCCCCAGTAAGTTGCGAGACGTTGGCGGCGCTGTTTTAAAATAAACCAGATGAAATGGTCTACAGAGTGAGCAAGAACAATCCCACTAGCACTAAGCAGCTAATACAGCACCAATGAAGCAATGCAACTATTTATAGAAGGTCTCAAAATTCTATTAGCACCTTTAAATACCACATTACTTTTACCATATACCTGTATACTGTAAGTTTATATCAACTATAGAATATGGATTTTGTGATAATGTTGTTAGTTTTAGTTAACCTGCCACCATTGCATGTTTAAATTTATTCAAAATAAGACATTAAGTTTGTGTATCACTCACTTTTAACCGACATTTGTCAAACATAGTCTGCCTTCTGCGGGAGCAGTAATAACCCCTTACCGAAAAGATCAACCAGGAATAATTATATAAAAATTAAAAACTGCAATAAATTACACAACAAAAGCAACCTTTGAATGGAGGAAACCACCACCAGGATGGGGCAAGAGCAAGAATATAAGCAAGAATTGATCTTACCTTGCTTGTTTTCTGGTGGGCTTCTACGGGTAACCCTGGCCCTGCCTCTTAGCCCTAATGCTAAACAAAAGCATGTCTCACGTCAAGTCATGCATTTTACATAATTTATTTAGTTGCACATAATCGAGAACAGTAGATCATCTGTTCATTTAACTTTCTGTTTATGTAAAGCGCAAGGGTTTTTTTTTATGTTGTTACTGTTGGATTAAACTGTACTGTTTTTATTTTGATTTGTATTCAGAGTTAGTTTACCAACTGCTGTTATTACTTTTTTCGATATTTTTAACTTTCATGAAAAAATGCAATCTAAAAACAATAAGGATATCATTAAAATACAATCAACATTTTTATACTGCACCAGAACAAGTAAATTTAGTAGGATAAAGAAAAAAACTATATGGTTTTAACAAAATACAATATAACACAGACACAAACTACAGTCAACAAATACAGAATAAACACCAAAAAATTCCTTGTCTATCTAATTTCCAGTGGGAATATTTACTTCACTCATACTTATTTACTTCAATGACTTCACTCATTCTCTACTTATTTACTTCACTCATACTTTACTTATTTACTTCACCCATACTCTACTTATTTACTTATTCTACTTATTTTTTCTTCACTTACAC
>NW_022685717.1:103436-123852 GCF_011630105.1 Anneissia japonica
AGAGACAGATATATATATATATATATATTAACTACCAAAAGTTAAAAGAAAAGAAGCTTGTTATTTTTATTGAATTTAATCTTGAATGTTCTAATGTTTCTTAATTCATTTAAAAAAAAATATTTTAAATACAAAAGAATTTGTTTCTGTATTAGTTTCAACAAAGAGGTTTCTGTAATATGGGAGAAATTGTTTTTTTTTTTGTTTTTTTTTTTGTTCTTGTTTTCAAAATGTCTATCTACTTTAAAATTTTGATTTTTAATTGTGTATAGAAGATGAATGCGCATGTTTTTTTGTACGCAAGCTTGTCTTTGAGTCGGGTTAACTTCTGTCTCTTATACACATCTTCAATGGTCACGCTTCATTGGAATCTATCAATTTTCTAACTATGGATCATATATGACCTATCGGTAACCTGGCTTTTGTTTACTTAGGGTCAACATCCTAACTTTGATATTTAATTCAAGGTCTGCAAAAGAGAATCATAAATTATGACCATCAGTAAAAGAATAAAATTTAGGGAATTTTATTTAGCATAAGAATATTAAGTTTCCGCAACTAGCTGAAATCATTATCCCCAAAATTATGTGAATACAGTATTATATATTAGGAATCTAATTAAATATTCCGTTTTCAGTCATTTACTAACTATAAAATTTCTTTTGTTGCGTGAAAAAATTGTCTGCAGCCTTTTGCTAACAAGGTGAGTATCAGTACCATTTGACCATAAAGTAATCCTCCATAATATTATTATAGATCTCTATCTTATAGGTACAAATCTAACCCATATGCACTTACATTGGCCTAAGCCTATATATAATATAATATAGACACAGAGGCTTACTTTACTAGTTATGCACTTGTCAATGGTAGTTCTGGCCCCTAGGACCCGGGCCTAGCGGGGACTTAGCTGGGGATGTAAATTTCGAAAAAGAATGTGTATTGATTGATTCATCATAGAAAAAGAAAATTGATTGATTGATTCAACTGATGGATAGAATTTATTCATTATCGAAACAGAAATTAAATAAGAAATTAATACATTTAGTAGAAAGAGATTTCCTTGCCTTGGCTTTTTAACATAAACTAGTTCAAATACATGGTTCACACACATACAACATGCCCACGTCACCTTGGTCCTCATCATTCTGTGGTTGGAGGTTTGAATTTTATTATGTAATTTATACCGTGATCTATAAAAAATGAAACCATGATGGTAGGCCTAGAGTACCGGTAGGCGAATTTTCAATTACCAAAACACACAGCAATTGCTGAATGCCTATATTGTAGGCTAGGACTAGGTAGGAGCATCCGGTTTGACAGCACTACACCCAAAACCTCGGCTACTCTAACATGCAAATTTCCTGGGTCCTTTCGATGCTGGTTACATCTATGGGTGAATTTTAGGTACGTCCCGGCACTAAGCAGGGACACAACTATGTGTATGTCCCCGGCTCAGTCCCGGCTAGAGCCCCGCTATGGCCGGGTCTGGGGGTGGGGCCTGGGAATACAAACAATTGACAATGTGCATTAGGCCCTATAAAAAATATTATTAGTTTACCACCCTATCTAGGCTGAAAAAGTGATGAGGGAGGGAGGGAGGTTTTTTAATTTTATTTTGCTAAAGCCAAGTACTTGTATCATCTTTGGGTTGTTTCTGGTGCATTGATATTCAAATTTAAAAAAACATGACTGAGGTAATACAAACAACATCTACTATTATTATTTAATTTTTTTTTAAATGAAAAAAAAATTGTTTAAAAAAATAAATATTATTATTTTCTTTTTAGTAATAGGGCTTGGCCTATTATAGAAGACATGTGCACATGGGTAATACATTTTTTTATTGGGCCTTACAGTAGGCCTAGATAAACACAAATTGAGAACAAAGGTGATCACCTGAAAAAAGGATAACAATTAAAATTGTCAAGGATTATTATTATTCAACAAATTAGTACTGTTGTAGAACAAATTATATTATATTGACAATATTAACAATTTAATAATAGGCCTCTAGGCCAAGGCCCTCATTCTTTGGAAAGTTTATTTAGTTGGCTGTCGAGACAAAATTAACATTTATCTAGGCCCTAGGCCCAGGCCTAGGATAGGCCTAGCTAGGCCCTAGCTTTATTTAGATTAATTCAGGCCTGGTAAGCAAATGAATTGCAAGATTATAAGAAAATACTATCTCTTGACTTCCTAATCCTCGATCCACTTCACATAGAATTGGCCTTTTGGTTCGGGATGAAAAGATCATCAATGTGAAACCGTGCGTAACGCGTAGGCATACTTTTCACACCAACAAATCCCTCAACCACTACCAAACCACCGCCACCTCTCTATCTCTCTCTCCTGCTGCTGACACAGTCAGACATCACACGACAACCGAGCCTACCTGTTGGCTGGAGGAAATCACTCCAAAAAGGCAGACAATTAACATATGCAGGCGCAAAATCTGAGAACAGTTCCAACAGAGCCACATTGTTCCGCCGTTCCACCTTCAATTTTCTAAAATGAAGTGGCAGACATACTTATAAGACGTATTTATTAGTCGGATTTTAAATCCTATCATCTTCGCACTTCATCCTTCGCACTTTGTCGCGCGCGGTCCAACCATGAACTTCTTCAAAAACTTTCAAATGCAATATAAAATTGAGGGCGCTATGATAATTTCTTTTTCATTTTGGGAAGGTTCTTAATTATTTTTGCTATTACTGAGTTTTCATTGCTTCAAAGATGAAAAATGAAAAAGCGTTCAAGATCAGCTTTAGATAGGCCTGTATCTTGGACATCTACACACATACATCATAGCGTGTCCTTAACCTTACAAATGGTAAAGAATTATTTAAATAAAATCATATTAAACAATAAAGCACATCTTCTCTCTCTCTCTATGCCTAATAACAACTCCCTGCCTATAAAAAATATCTATGGAGTTTTCACTGTAGATAAAATACACTAATTTCATAATAATCTGAACTTGGTAAACATCCTTTAGCAAACACACGACAAAGATAAAACGATGCTGTGGCCAAGGGATTACCAAAAGTACACACTTGTCCTATCTCCACAGAACGGGGAATCTAGCAGACTGTAGGCCATTAATAAGCATTACAATACACAGAAAACCCAGATAGATCGACTGTCAAACAATTTAAGAACACACAGAAGTAATACGATCTATATTTTCGGTTAGACCAATTCCACTACACACCAGAGTCCGTCCACTTAGGATTAAGGCCTACATGAAAGTTACAATGAGGATTATAATCATTATACAGTAGTATTCAAATTGAAATTGGTCTACAATACTTTAAGACTTACTGAAAATAAACAAAATCAACTTTATCCGCTATAATCGCAGGTTCGGGGTTTTAGTGGGCCAGTTTCCTGGATCCACCTCTAGTCTACTCGGGCAGTACCTGGATTCGTTTCCAGTGAAGTGCGTTCCTCAAAAATAAATTTAACATATGCCCTTAGTTCGATAAGAGCGCGGCGCGATGTGTCTTGCATTACATTATTCATTGATAATATCTCTTCTCGATATACATTAATACGTGTCTAATAATGATAATAATAATAATAATAATAATAATAATAATAATAATAATAATAATAATAATAATAATAATAGTATCATTATCATTACTATTATTACAATAATCATAATATTCAAGTGTAAATTTACAATATTATTAACAAAGAAAAAATACGAAAAAAAATATTGATATATAATACATATTAATATAATCATATTCGAGTGTAATATTTACAATAGTACTGTATTAACAAAGAAATAATACGTAATATTAATAAATTAGAATATTAAATCACCTAAAATACTTGTCTTAAAAATAATGACATCACTACCACCACCAGCATACATGCCATCTAGTATGATCACCACTAGTCCTATTTGTTACGACTATATACTACCATAGGGGAAATGATAACAATGGAAAGGGGTAGAAATAATACCTTAAGGCGAAAATACTGCCGCTAAGGGGAAATTTTAACGACGTTAAGGAGAAATATAGACAAAGGATTTTCAGGATCAAGTTAACAAAATAATTAGTTGATTGGACTACAAAATATAACTTCAGTGACAAGTTAATGGGCGATTTAATAACAATTAAATCATGGTAAGATGTCGGCAAAATGATTATGTAAGCGATAGTTATTGGCGGTGCCATTGAACCAGCTTAATGCTAAGACTTATTTAACTACAGTAAACAATAACAGGAAATGAAACATAGTGAGATTAATATAAGGTCCTATATAATTGAAACAATTGTGGAATACAAAATAAATTGCAGAAATATAAATATAAAGTGTATATGTATGAGTTTAAATAATATAGCGCTTGATATGATGATGACTATTAAATAAAGTTTAGAAATCAATGAATATAATAAAATGAACATAGTAGAAATAATATATAGCATATTATTGTTAGATACTGTATTCATCATAGAGAAATATTGCGTATGAAGGCATAATCACATGTAGAGCCTAAGTCCTTATTTAGACCCTTAATGTGAGTTTTTAACTGGATTATCCATTTCATTTCTGCTTTACGTCGTTCTTATGTGGATTTAAAATTGCAACCTATTATTATAGCCCTAAAATCATTGATGGTGTGATTAGGTGAATTAAAATGTGCACTTACTGGGCAGTTGAGTTTATGTCTTATAGATGGTTTGTGGTTGTTCATTCTTAGATCTGAAAGTTAGACCAGTTTCGCCAACATAGTTTCCCTCGTTGCAGTATACGAGGTATATAATATTGGGCGAGTTACAATTCAGTCCTGGTGGCCGGATTGTTATTTGTGTTCCTGGTGGAGTGGATGAGCTGTCAATATTTATGATGTTGCATAATTGGCATCAAGAGCTGTTACATTGTGTGTTGCCATGTTTAGTGGAGGGGAGTTTAGATGAGGTTAAAGTGGACTATAAATTAGGGGGTTGCCTACGTGCTAGTAGAGGGGGCTGTAAAAATAATTCTTTAAATGATGGGTCTTCTTGGAGGGACAGGAAGTCTCTTTTAATTCTCTTAGACAGTTGCAGGATGCTGGGGCTATAGTCAAATACCATAGGTAGCCGATCATTGTTAAATTTAGGTCTATATGTGAGAAGATCAGTGCCAGATTTATGCGAGTCTTTTTTAATCTGGGTTTTTATAACATGTAATGGGTAGTTACTTGACATGAACTTGCCAGTGAGAAGAGATATGTGTTTGTTATAGTCAGATGAACATGAGCAGATTCGTTTGAGACGCAGGCATTGACTGTAGATGCGATCGTTTAAGTAGTCGAGGTATCGATTGTTGTCTGTGGGTTTTATGTGTACTGATCTAAATTTATAGATACGTCTAAGAATGGTAAATTGGACTAGAATGATCCATTGTGAACTTAATGCCCGAATGATACGAATTGCAGAGATTAAAAAATTCTCTAAGACTATCTAATCCGTGCTTCCAAATAAAAAATATATCAATATATCTAAAATAATATGATGTTTTCAATTCAAAACTCGATAACATCATGTTTTCGAGGTTAGCCATAAAAATGATGGCATAGCTGGGTGCCATCTTTGTACCATAGCAGTACCATTTTTTTTGCCTATAATGGCATCAATTAAATTCAAAATGATTATGGGTTAATATGAATTCAATCATTGTAGATATATCACTGATAGGTTGTAATAGAGCATAGGTGCGAAGAAATTCTTCGCAAGCAGCAATACCTTCATTGTGAGGAATGTTCGTATAAAATGAGCAAACGTCCATAGTGACTAGTAATGTGTCCGGTTTCAAATTAGAAATAGAGTTTAAATTTCTCAAAAAGTCTGTCGTATGGTTCAATGGCACCGCCAATAAACTATCGCTTACATAATCATTTTGCCGACATCTTATCATGGTTTAATTGTTATTAAATCGCCCATTAACTTGTCATTGAAGTTATATTTTGTAGTCCAATTAACTAATTGTTTTTGTTAACTTGATCCTGATTGGTTAATACCATTTATTATTCTTTATATATGTGCAAGATCTCCAAAGTAAAGCAGGAGCTATCGAAATATCCGTTTGATTTTGTTAGAGCTTAATAAATTTGTGTTCTGCAAGTCAACCTTCAATGATTGTACACCGTTTTTTCATTGCTTTTGCATTTTATATAGCAATAAATAAATAAATATATATATATATTAACTTAAATAACTTAAAATGTTATTTTAAGTTATTTAAAACAATAAATTGCAGCACATTACTGAGATAATGAGAGCACTTGATTACGATTGTTACTTAGGACACTGCACATGAACTCATCCTGATGCTTAAAAATACTTGAGCAGCCATTTAATTTATTGTTGTTATAGGGACAAAAAGGAAAAGGTACAATTAAGGTCTGTCGTATCAGTCATACTTAAGCAACAATTTAAATTAATTTAAGCTGGACATCAACACTCGCCACAACAATCATCACCATCATCGTTTTAACATCAACATGTTCATCAATTTACTGCCTATTTTATAACGCTATATGCAATTAATAATTATTATAACTTGGGTATTGTTTGTTATTTTCCAACGTGGCCTACTAATTAATCATGAAGATGCGACTGGTTGGTTGAATTTAATTGGTAACCATACCATGAATCAATTGAATAACTTTTATACCGCCAAGTTCTATCACATATGTAATGTAGGGCCTAAACAAATAAATTGTTTGCCTTACTTTTTAAAAATAAAAAGGAGTGGGTGGAAAATTGGGGGTTTTTTAAAGATTACTCATCAGATGGAAAAAACATAACCCACAGTTGACATTTTTGTTGTGCCACTCCAATTTCTTTTCAGTGATATATGGGTGGGTGAGGAGGTCAAACATTTTTTTTTTGCCTAATGTTTGGTGACGCTGGATTATGTTGGTATGAAGATGTAACAAACTGATTGGTTGGATGGACATATTAATCATGCAGATGTGATTGGTTGGATTAAATAATAATTAATAATAATTTATTTGGATATGCACTTTTTGAATAAGTGGCACTAGGTATCACTCAACCACAAGGGTGGTGCATCCTAAAAACAAGATAGATTTAAATTTTAAAAGATGCAAATGGTTGGTTGGATGGACTTGGTAATCCTGCACATGTGATTGGTTTGTTGACTTGCTTATTAAGATGCAACTGTTTGGTTGGATGGACTTAGTAGTCCTGAAGATGTGATTGGTTAGATGAGTTGCTTATTAATGAAGATACGACTGGTTGCTTGGATGTACTTAATTAGTATTCACGAATATGTGATTTGTCAGACTTGCTTATATGTATCATGTAATCCTGCACATGTGATTATTAGTTGCTTGACTTTGCAACTGTTTGGTTGGATGGACTTAGTAATCCTGCACATGTGATTGGTTGGTTGACTTGCTTATTAAGATGCAACTAGTTGGTTGGATGGACTTAGTAGTCCTGCACATGTGATTGGTTGGATTAATGAAGATGCGACTGGTTGCTGGAATGCACTTAATTAGTAATCACGAAGATGTGATTTGTCAGACTTGCTTATATGTATCATGTCATTACAATTAAGTGAGGGAGGGGAGTCAGCTTCCCCCTCCCATCCCCCTCCCATAGGTACACCACTGGAAACAACAATACCTGCTAGCCACAAAATCTAGCATGTGGGTAGGCAAAATGTAGGTAAGGGCCTTCCAAGCATTAACTAAGAAGACTATTGGTTCTAAAACCAACTGTGCAAGGAAGATAAGATAAACCAAAAAACCAATGAGGTTTATCACAAAACTATTTTGTCTCTCCAAATAATAGAGGGATTTAGCAATGATTGTTTCATGTATACTTGGGTATACATGAAAAACATTACAGTGCAATAGCATATAAAAAGATAATATTATGGTTGTGAAAACAACCACCCACTGTTGAGAAGTAAATGACTAGGAAAGGCATTATGATTGTTCAAAATAGTGTTTATTTACTTATCCTTGGATTGTATGCTTTGAAATTTAAGTGATCATTCATAAACCTTAGCTGGCCCTAACATCGCTGCATACTTCGCAGTTTGAAGATCATCATGCATACCTAACCATGCCGTAGATGCGCAGGGACCTAGGCCTAACTTTGGTCGAAAAATCTCAATGTTTGCGGCCAGTATCCTTTACAGCATTAGCAAACCATTAAGGCAAAAAGTTTAATTTCCAATCAATTTGGTATAGTTTACTAGGAATTATGATATTTACAGCAATAAACAAGAGACAGCTGCGATAGCAGTCACCGTGTAAAACACTTGTTCATATTCGACACCCAAGTTAGGTCATGTGATGCCCATCGCTAAATCCCTCCATCAAAATATTTACCGTTCTTTCTGTTCCAATTTTATAAACCATTCTTCCACTTCTTTGGTGTTCATTTTATTAATGTAATACACATAAGCACATTCCTCAAATGTTAGCCCATATTTCTTCATAAATTTCTGAAAGTGAACAGATATATAAAGATATAAAAGTTCTTATTTAGGGTTAAGAGCTGCCCCATCAGAAGGGAATTTCTACATCACCTCAGCCAGAGCATTATTATGGCATGTCCATGTGGATGGAAACCTACACCTTAAAACACTGATCAAAAGGTAGCATAGTCCAGCCTACCAAATGCTGATACAGATGCAATTAAATGCATGTGTTAGACGAGGGAATGTGAATGAGGTGTAAACACGGCATCAGGAAGGAGAAAGCTACTAAGGTGATTGCAAACATGCCATTGGGAAGGTGAAGACTAATAAACAGGGCAATTGGGAGTGGCTAATGATTATGGAAAAGTGAGAATGGCAAAGAGACAAACTTAACTCAATTGGTCCTATGGGAAATTAAAGCAGAGCCTCTGGAACACACAAGAAGGAAATCATTCTACGTCATAATACCATGTGATACTATTCCGTAGCTGTCAGTAACCAAAAAGGCGCTCCACCGGATCCATTGTCTCCACTGACCAACCTTTGATCCTAATTTCTAACGTAATTATTATGTTAATGTTCACTTTTAATATCAAAGTTAATTATTATTATAAAATATAAGTTTGATAAACTAATATATGGTGAGCTTTTGTGTTTTTAGTACATTTCGATGGTAAATTATTAGGTTTTAAAAATCCTATTCTATATTATTAAGATTATGAGGTCTTTTAAGAATTTTTTTTATTAATTTAATTGTTCTTTATACTGGCTTTCCTCTTCAGTAACAAATTACTGTTCTCCCAGAGGGCCCAGTACATATAAAACAGTCCACGACAGGGGTCGAGTGAACCAATACACATGAGCATTTGTATACACTGGGCCTACGGTTTATAGTCCTTATCCTAGAAGACTTGTTCCACCACCAGAACAATAGAAGCGAGCTGGCCGCAAACCTGTGCAGATATTGTTGGCTATGATCACATTGCCCCTGCCCTCACTGCTCGGCCATTTGGCTCGCACAAATTTAGGTCATTTGGGTATAACGAATGCTTGACCAACATCTGGTTGACAACAAATAGTGCCACCTTGCATGGTGCCACCATTGGTACTCTATACAAGAAAAGTAACATGAGTTGTACCTGCACGTCCCTTGAAATCTTTTCAACATCAAAATCTTCATCTGAGCTTTCGTCGTTTACCATCTCTGTTTCTGCTTCTACGTTTTCAGTTGGTATTCCAGATGTCTGTGTTTCTTCTTGTTGAGTTGTTTTCATTTGTGTCTCTATGTTTGATTTGCCAGTTATACTTCCAGTGGAGGATTCTAAAGAAACATTGATTATAAATTGATTTTTGATAATGGTAAATATAAAAACAAAATCAAATAATAAATGTGTGAAAATAATAAATAAATAAAAGGGAACCGTAATAAGTCAATCAATAATAAACTTGAAACACCGCTATTCATCAAGTAGTGCTGTTTATTTAAATTTTTGTTGAACTTTATAAATGCTGTTGTCTATATACATGTTCAGTTTTTATTCTTTTAAATTTAAGTGAGTCAAAAGGTCCCTACCACCGCTTTTGAATTTAGATAGATAGATAGATAGATAAATAGATAGCTATATAGATAGATAGATAGATAGATAGATAGATAGATAGACAGATAGAAAAATAGAGCTAGCTAAAGCTAAACATTACGTTAATATGATGTTCTCACCATCTGAGCTGAGTTGTATCCTCGGCCTTCTTTTATGTACAGGTGTCCATGTTCTGTCCTCATCTGTATCTGTGTCAACACCTACTTGCATATTTTGGGGTGAAGGTTCTTCATTTTCTCCAGCCTTTGTTGCCATGGACTCAGATGAAGACCTTTTTCTTGCCAGTCTATGATTTTTTACAATTTCTTTAAATTCAGGCAACCTGTCCTTCAGCTTTTTCAAATATCTATCCTTCATGGACTGCCATGTATGGATTGTTATCTAAAAATAACGGACATAAATTTCTATTACTAAAACTGACAATATAATGAAGTTTCCACATATAATTAGGCATTTTAAACCTTTTGGAGTGGTTGGCGCGACAGTTTTGTTTTGGTCTCTCAACCTCAAGGTTGGGGTTCGATCCTTCTCTGTACATTTTGTGTGTCTTGGGACAAGAAGGCACTTTACCTATGTTGGTCTCTCTCCATCCAGAAGTATAAATGGGTACCAGATGGTTCACTACTGGGGAGGAAAAATGTGATATGGAAAGGAACTGGCCACCCTACCACAATGCCAAGGCTGATGGGCTAACAGTTCATTCTGCTATGTTCAGTATGAATACGGGACTACCTTTACTTTCTGAAGGCTGGATTGGATTGGATTGGATTTATTCGGTGTAAACACCAAGGATAGCCCACGAAAATCTAGAAGAAGACTTATTTCCAGTGGGGTCCTTCTGGTGGAGATTGGGCAGTACCCTGGGAGAAAATCCCCTACTCTTTTCCAAAGAGTGTACTGCGTTCTTTAACGTGCACATGGGCTATAAATGCACATGGGACCAACGGCTTAAACGTCTCATCCGAAAAACGGTGCGCTATTATAACTTGTATTTCAGCCCTCCAGCTGAAACAGAAGGAGAGGCAGCGATGGGAATTGAACCAGGGACCTAGAGATCTCCACGGTTCAGCGCACACACAGCGGCTACCGCCAGATTAACCGACTGAGTTAAGCTCCTCTCCACAAGGCATGATTTATGTGACTGATGTTAACATTAACTGATAACAAAAGAGTGAACATTTACTGGCAACATACATAGACAACATAGCAACATAAATAGAACAATGAATTTGGGAAAAAAACATTCATATGCCACTCAATTAAGCTGAGGAATAATCTGCACCCAAATAATTTGATTTAATATAAAACTTTTTCTTCTTGCTTCTCGTGTTTACCAATTTTCATTGGTTTTTGTATGTAATTTCCTAATACAGTATTATATTTTAAACATTTTTTAACTGGATCTTAATGAAGAACAATGTCAAATTGATTAAGCATCCAGAATGAAGAAAAGATTTTTAACATTCACAAGCAACAAAAGCATCATTCACTGACAACAAAATCATCATTCATTGACAACATTCACTGACAACAAAAGCAACATTCATTGACAACAAAAGCATCATTCACTGACAACAAAAGCATCTTTCACTGACAACACAAGCATCATTCACTGACAACAAAAGCATCATTCATTGACAACAAAAGTATCTTTCACTGACAACAAAAGCATCATTTACTGACAACAAAAGCATCATTCACTGACAACTTGGCAACATTCACAGACAACAAAAGCATCATTCACTGACAACTGGGGCAACATTCACTGACAACACTGGCAACATTCACTGAAAGCAGAGGCAACATTCACTCACAACAAAAGCATCTTTCACAGACAACAAAAGCATCATTCACAGGCAACAAAAGCATCATTTACAGGAAACAAAAACATCATTCACGGACAACATAGGCAACATTCAACAAAAAATATGTAGTCTATAAATTTATTACACTTCACATTACTTTGCATTTTTATAAATCAAAAACATAAAATATATTAAAGTTAACCTTTGTGTCTTCCATCTGTTTCCAAATGCGATTCCCACCGACAAGCAATCCTTGATGTTCTGCAACGTACATCAATATCACGTTGTCTTCTTCAACAGTGTATGCATTTCGCCTGTAATATAAATAAACGAGTAAATGGCCAAAATGAACCATTGACCTTACTATGCAGTAGTTCTATGTCCAAAGTCAACCTCTTGAGCATTTTGAGAGTGCATGCAGTCACTGTAATCTTTAGCAACAGCTTTTCATTATAATTATATATTTCACCACACAATCTTTTTTATATTCATACTATCCAATTACATAACATTCAACTATTGTACAGCTCTTTTTTTTGCAACTCTATATTTTTGCGATTTCACCATTTGAAATATTTTGCGTCCTTTTATTTTCATGATTTTACGATTTCCAGTTATCTTTTTTAACATGATACAGAAACCTACCATCATGTTCTTTTAGCCTACAGTATATTATAGCTAGAGGTCTCGATATTCTAGCAAACCTATACCGTCTCCTGATTTTTAGCCTAGCTACCTTAGGTAGGCCTTCAGCAACTCCAGCCTGTCAACTAAATCGATAGTTCACATTTGTGACACTCGCACGATAGGCAGAACATTCGTAACAAAGAAGAAATAACATTAATTAGCAAATACTGTAATGAGAATTCTGTATTGTAGAAGAAATACAATGCTGTGATTTTGTATTTTTAAGTAGGCATAGGCTTAGCTAGGAAAATAGACCTCCATTGGTACTAGGCCTACTCTGTCTGCCTGCGTGACGTATGATTCAAACATGATGTACTAGAACAGCTGAGGGTAGCTTAACATTTTCAGAATAAGAATATGATGTTGATCTTTTATATAACACTGTATTTAACTTTTAAAATACAGTAAGTAAAGTTTATTTATTTCAGTTGCATCCTTACAATCAGGCAAGCCACAGCAGGCTCATGAGAGACTTAATCTAAACATAAACATTAAAAGTTCAGAGCAAAAGGTATGAAATGGATTTTTTTCAAATAATGATTTAACCTTAAAAACTCAATGCTTAACATTTCAGTTACAAAGAAAGTTTGACTATTTATATATTTTAGAGAAATTCTACTATCATTCAGGTTGTTAAGGTACAAAATAAATCTTGCAATGCATGTAGCCAGGTTTATGAAAGGAGGATCCCACCCCAAGTCCATGAAGAAGCAAGACCGTTTCCATGAATTCCTTCTTTATCGAAGGAATATCAATTCTATGTTAGCTAGACCTATAGACTTGTTTTTGAAGATAAAACTTATAATCCAGAATTTCACGATTTTCATGCAGCCTCAATTTTTGTGATCTTTGTCTATCGTAAAAATTAAGGGCACACGAAAATAAAGATAATACAGTATGGAGATTTGCCAAAGGTCAGCGAGAGAGTTGTAGCATGGTACATGAAGCTAGCTGGTCAACTGTAAAGACACCACAAACTTATAGTCAGTAAGCTTGTTTTATTGGAGCCAACATACGGACATTGGTCAAGAGGACTATTAGCACTGTGAAACTTGCTAAATTGCATGGTGCATCAAGTTGGTCTTAAATTTATATAGCACAAAATACAAACAGTCTATGCCCTGTAAACACAAGTGTGGAAATGTTTGGAAATGTGAAAGAACAAAAAAATAAAGATGAAAGTTCCAAGCCAAGCCAGCACCCAAACCAAAGTATGGGGATATGCCCTCATCGCTAACAAGGGATTGATATAATTAAACTCTGGTCAGCATCTGTTGAGTCTCGGCCATCTCGGACTCAGGCGCGCTCCTATCCTAATTAATGCTAATAAATCTCACTGGTATGGAAATAAAACAGTGAAGTACAAGGGCCAAAGTAAATTTTTGATTTAACAGCGAGGGCCGCACCAAAACTTTGATGCTTCCAGTGAGCTTTCAAACACTTCCAAGCACTGCTTTTAAACCACTTTATTCTCAGTTTTACTGTTATGTTTTATTGTAGAAGTGGTAAAGAGCAGTGGATTGAGATGGATGGGTCATGTGCTGAGAAGGGAAGATGATGAACTTGTGAAAAGAGCATGGTATCTGGAAGTGGATGGTATACTGTAAGAGGAAGACCAAAGCTTACATGAAAAGATATGGTGAAGAAAGAAAGCTGTAAAATTTGGTCTAAATGAGGAGGATGCTCAAGATAAGAAAAAGTAGAACATGGGAGTGTCATCATGGAGTGAAAGTCAGTAACCTTTCCTATGAGGGAAAATGCTGATGTAAATGATGATTTTTTTCTAGCTAATGTTGCTTGGCGAGCCAAACACATGAGGTTTTTAATTCATTTTGCGGGCTGCAAAAAATCGCTGTCGGACCGCATGCGGCCCATGGGCCACACTTTGGCCACCTGTGCTGTAAATGGTGACTTTGGTCACTGTTGGGCCACGCGTGAATAAAATTCGCTCCCGATCTGGATACTAAGGTTGAAAGTGTGAACTTTTAAATCACAAGAAAAGCGAAACATTTCAACTAAAATTAGTTTTAAGATGCAGTTACCAAGAATTCTTCAATGCCCTAAAAAACAATACAGAAAAATATTAAAGCCCCATTCCCAGCAAAATACAGACTATTTCTCATAGATTACCATTTCCTCGACGAATTCTTTATACCACATTACAATAAAATCAAGAGAAAACACATACAGATATAAAAGAGAAAAAATTAATTGAATGCCTGGATAATCCATTAAGTCTTGTGTTAGTACACCAGACTTATTTCCAATGGGGTCCAAAAACTAGGTACTAGGCAAATTCAGAGGTTGCAGATGAAAGTGCACCAGTTTACTGGCTGCAGAGGACATGAAGTGACCCTCACGGGAGGAGAAAGTTATTGAGAAGTGCAACATCTAGTCCCGAGCGCATAGACCTCATTTATTTGCGCTATATAAATCCATCTATTATTATTATTATTACTATGTATGTATACTTTATACAGTCAATAAAGTGCACCCTCTCAAAATTTCAACTTACTTATAGTCCTTCAAATCCAATAGACATCCCTGTTTGATACAATCTCTAATGTATCTTGAGTCGTAGCATTCATCACTAAAGCAAATATCTGTAGTTAAGTATAACCTACATTGAAAAAAAAAAAACAAAGAAAACATATCATTAAGGCCAACTCAGACAGCTTCGGCCGACGCAGCCCTACCCGATTTATCGTCGGGGACAGTCTTAAGCCGTCGTGAGAAATATTAAACACGTTTAATATTCTACTACGCGACTGCCCCCGACGCACACCATCGCGTCTGCGTTCAACTCACACAGACCCGACGCGACAACAAATCGCGTCGGGCTGCGTCGGCCGACGCTGTCTGAGTTGGCCTTTATAGTGCTTTTGGCAAATGTGACCCAAGATCATAAAAGGGCTGTAAACTCGCACCGTGCTGTATTGAATAGCCACAATTGGCTGTAGAACATGAATTTTGAGAGAATTGGTTTTTTGTGTAATCAAAATAAAATATAACTATTATTCTAATCATTCTAAAGTTTGAGATAATTTCGAATGGGAGTTTGCGAAAAATGAATAGAAACCTGCCGAAATCAAAGGCATTTTTCTCAAAACATGATTTAAGAAAGTTTATAAGATGACAATTTTTAAAACTGTCAAAAGTTTGCTTCCAGACACCTGATTGAATTTATTTAACTGTCATTTTAAAGTAAATGTTCTATGCCATCATAACAAAAACTCAGTTTTGTCTGAGGACGAGTTTACATCCCTTTTATGATCTTGGGTCACAAATTAAATTAATTCTGTTGTAAATAGGCTGTCCTATTGATTCGCAACCAGCGCCAACCTTGTTTTCATTTTCATTTAATTTATTCTGTCCAATAGAAAACACCTGACATGAAAGCGAATCACTGGCAGATCCAGAAATTCTTAATAGATGGGGGCGGGGCAGAGGAGGAGGGATTTCTACAGATAAGAGGACCCACCCACCTTAGCTCCACCACTCTCTCCCCTCCCACCCTGTGAATCTGCCACTCCATGTGGCACTTTAAATGTACTGGCCTTTACCCTGGTCAAAAATATAGGTAGAGACAGAGCCTTTGAAATCCATGTAAAAATCTAAAAAAATGGTGTTACTACAGCAATTTAGCTTACCTGATGGTGTCCGGTTGAATTTTGGAAGTTACAGCTCCACCACCATACTAGAAATTATGATAAATGAGTTACAAAATATAAAAATTACATTTTTTTTTTGTATTTTCAAACATTTGATTTCTAGTGACATTTCTAAATATTAATTTTCAATTTAACAGATGAGTTGATAAATTTATATACAATAAAATACTGCAGGACAAATTCAAAACAAAAGAGCAAGGTAGTTATACCTGTACACAATCGTCTTTTTTACTCAAAATGTTTATAATTATTTTGAAACATTGATATTATTTTAAAATGTTCCAATATAAAAATTACAACTTTACGAATTCTTTTATCTGTTAACATTCAAACTCCAATTCTTACAATTATGAATGAGTTGGGATGGAAAAGATTGGTGGAAAGATGGAATGAAAATCTTCTATTATTAACTTTCAAATGTCTTAAAGAAAAGGCTCCTTCTTATTTGTGTAATAAATTTATCTTCAACAACAATAATCACCCTCAATGATACTAGGAATAAGTCTAACTAGAAATTGCAAATTGCAAGTGAAGTGCTGCGAAGTACAACTGCATATAAATGCTCTTCGAACAAAATTATTTATGCGAGTCAAGTGAAAATAATGAATAATAAAAATATAAGAAATATTATGAGACACAACCCATTGTCTATATTAGAACACTTCTCATTGGGTAACAAAGTCGTAATTTTTCATTTTTGTCAAAAAGTGTCTATAGTGGTGAATTATTGCTTAGGTTTTACCTAATACCTCGCACAACTCGTTACTCGCGTTGTGCGAGGTATCAGCTGAGATTTGTGGAGTACAATTCAAAAAACAACTATACTGTAGGTCTAATAATGAATTATTGTGATGTTAAATAGACAATGTTAGCTATCAAGGAGTTTTTCATTGGGACCTTCGTTGTTTTTCATTGGGACCTTCGTACCTTCAAGGCTAGGCCTATACCATCCTAGCTAGTCTAGGCCTAGAGTAGGATAAGGCTAGCGCAACAAGCTGACGTTGGTACGTGTTAGTTAGTCTACAAACTTCGCCTAAAGTAATTGATTTTACCCGGCAGAACGAAAGAAGGAAACTCCGCTTTTCAGTAGTCTTAGGCCCTTGTTTTTTGACAAACAATGACCTTTCAGAGGTCAAATTGCTGTCAAGAATATGAATTGGCTGCTTCGCAGCAATAACAACTTGATTGAACAAAAATGGAATCGGGTACAAGGCAAAGGACATTTTTATATCGTGCAACTAAAGCATGGAACAGCCTTCCAAATGAAATTAAAACAATATTTAATGAACTTTCCCTAGTCTTTTAAAAATCATTTAAACAATATATAATTTTAACTCTATTTACTCTCTTCTTGACAAAATATGGTATCAAAATTTTACTGATTTTCCTTTTTGCCTCTTCCTCTTCCCTTTTTGTTGTTAGTTTTAAGCTTTTTCGATGCTGTAATTTTATATTTACAGTATGTACAATTTGTTTTTTCTTATACTCATCAGTTTTTGTTTTAAGTTTTATTTATTTTTTTCATTTTGGTTTCTCTTTTATTCTTTTTACTTACATGTGATCCACTTGTGATACCAGTGCTACGTCACTAAAGGTGTTATCACACAAAAAACAGAAGTAAGTAAATAAATCGGCTGATTATAAAACAACAAACTACTGGAAATGTGTGTATACTTCTGGCTAACTGATATGAACGAATGTATTACTATAAGAAAATCTCATATTTCTGCGTCAAATTTTTAACAATCAGTTCAGTTTAAGTTTAATAAATTCTGATACAATAAAATAGCATACTTTAGTGAGAGTAAGAGTATATTAATTTATTAATCAATCAATAATTATGGTGAATACAGTCGGTATTGAGCTAAAAATATTCACAGCGGCTGGAGATATGCTACCGTACAGTATTTCTACTTCCATTTGCTAAATATATTTTAAATAGCATTATATCACCATCACCCAAAGTGCCAGAATGTGCGTGTGAAAATACTGGCCTTGCAGATCACCCCCGATGGGCAGTGAAAAACGAACTACTGTATGTACTGGATGTTATTAGAACAAGAATAACTAGGTAAAACTACAATACTGTACTTAGTCCTGTCATCGATAAATAGGCGTATGTTTCCACTCTGTAAGACTAAGAGTCATGTCATTTATATTATATAATATAGCCATATCAAACAAGGACAGAATCATGTATCAAATTCTTGGCATAGGCCTCTAGGTCTTGGTTAGATTCTTCACTTGGCGGCGGTCTACACAGGGAACAAGTTCGCCAGTATTGCATCGCAAATCCCTACACAAAATAAAAGAATTTCTACACAAATAATTTACTGAACTGAATCGCGCAAGTTCGCAATACAAAGTTTAACAACAAAAGAAACATTGCAAAAGTGACTAGAAATACATTTTCTTTAAAAAATGGAACTTTTGAATCGATCCCTAAACTAGTATGCTGTCACTTGTGTGCATAGTACTTATTCATCTGGGTTCACTTTGTTGACTATGATTTTCTGTGGAGTACTCTATTATTTTCATTCGACTGGTTCGTAATTAGATTTCGTTGACAATAAAAATTAACATAAGCTAGAGTGCATTATTCAGCATCTAAGTTATCCACATGACCAAAACAAACATAGCCAATTTAGCAACAACATTTGAGTTAATTTACACACATGAAGTTGAAAAGTAAATTGTAGGCAAACAGTTCAAAACAGGATGAAAATATTTTTAATGCATGCAACATAGTTTTTAATGACGATCCGTTCAGACTCCCACCGACAATCAGCAGATGGTGTCGCCTCATCTATCACTCATTCGAGAAATCAATTATCAATTCAATTTCAACAGGATAAAAAAAAACAATGCAATTTAGTGACTTCAAATACATTTTCTTTAAAAAAAACTATAAAATTAAACCAGTTTTTATACAATATCAACTATATTTTTGCCAAATAAAAATAGTCCTTCCTCACAGATAAAAAAAACCCCCTGAAATAATCTATTGTTCTGATCAACAACAAAAAAAGAAAAAAAGGAAAAAAAAAAAACCATCCGAATTCATCGATGAAAAAAAAATTAATAATTATGTATGTATTTATAACATATTAAAACAGAATGTATCAAAAAAAGAAACAAAGGAAACAAGAAAATACAAACCTCATGTCTGCTTCAAGCACCTAAAGACAGTAACGTGGGAATCTTTGTGGGAACGTTCCTCTCTAGAAATTATACTTCAGTTTATATATTTTTATTTATTTATATGTATTATGATTAGAAAAATATGGTAAATGAACATAACAAACAAGAAAACAAACATATGACAAACTATCTAGTGACTATACTTTTTTCATAAATGCTTAAATTAATTTAAGCATTTATGAACATGCAATCAAAATATATACTGCAACAGACGCAAGCTTGTATGTAACTTGTAAGGAGGATGGGGGGGGGGGGGGCCAGACTCCAAGCCATGGGGCGAGTTTGCTAGGGGGCGAGTTGACTGGTTCTCCCTGCGGATGATGGATCTACCTGATCCAAATGTTGAAGGTAAGGCCTGCCTCCTAGACATTCCCTAGGCCTACCCCATAAGCTAGGCACTAGGGGCCTAGGCCTAGGTACAGGGCATCAGGAGGCCTACTATACTAGGCTAGCTAGGGCGGCCTAGTTAGAGGCTAGTGCCTAGGCCAGGTAGGCTAGGCCTAGAGAAAATTATTTGATTCTCAAAAACACCCCATCTTACTGTACCTCTATCAAGCGTCTTAGCTCAACTCTTTGCTCACATGGCCTCATATAAAAGTTCAGTGGTGCGCCATTCTCTTTCGTAAATAAAACCTCTGAATGACTGAACTCGCTCGAACTCCCTTCCATCTTATTTTTGTGTTTGGCGGCGCATGATGAAAAATGACAATAATATGCAGAGAGGGCGCTAACTTTACATCAGTAAACAGCAGTAACAAACAACCATCAAACAACAGAGCTCTAGAGCCGAAGATAGAGAGAGCTGAGTTTGGCCAACTCTGTTTCACGGGATTCGATATACGTGCGTGTGATTGGGTGGATCGCAATCACATGACTTACACCGGCCACGTTATCACCAAAACAAAACATTAAAGATAATACACGCGCATGCGCCTGGGCTGTTTGTTAACGACATGGCGTCCATGCGCCAAGTTGGCCAAACTCTCTCTATAGT
>NW_022685717.1:123949-125962 GCF_011630105.1 Anneissia japonica
AGAAGTTAGTACAGTCTTTTATACTTCCATCTATTATACGTACCAGCCTCTTCATACGAAATAATGTCAACTGTGAAATACGGTACATCTTATACTGGGGTGGGGGGGGGGTGTATACGAAATAGGCTTCAGATTGGACTTAAGCCATCATTTTCTTTTGATTGGTCGTTCAATTTCAATTTTCCCACCAAAAGATTTTCTCTCTATGCGGACCGATAAGTAACCACTCACTGCTGTGATTGGTTGAGACCAAACCCGTATTAGTGTAGCACTGTGTAGCAGGCGTAGGCGGAACGATTTAGGCTAAGCCAAAACCAGGGTTGCCATTTGGCCTTTTTGACGGCCAGATTCCTCAAATCTTGCCGTATAAAAAATTTCCTGGCCGTAACGTTTGAAAAGTCACGGCCAAACTATATTTGGCCGAATTTTTGAAAAGTTTACATTTTTTTTTTCAATATAGGCCTAATATAACATAGACTTGTTTTGGATATGTTGTTTTTGTTAGCTTAAATTCTATATTTGATTCAATCATGTACCTTTGTTTGTACTTGCACTAAACACTTAATCTATGTTCCCCCTTTAGTCGATTTGACGTAAGAGGGTTTATTTTAAAAATAACAGTTACATTTAATAATGTAAATTGTTTAGATGAAATATATATTTTGTATGAAGTTTATCCTCGTTTAAGCTTTATGAAGACAGTTCAATACAAGTTTGTACCATATACTGTGACGTGTGTCTTTGTATATGTTCCATCCTAGTCGAGGTTCTATCTCTTTTGGATTTCTTTTGAATAAATTAAATACTGTACTTTAATTAAATCATTGCCCACTTGAATTATATAGCCATGGGTGCTGCAGTGTTCTTTATGTAGAGCTAGATGCGATCATTCGGGTCCGATGGCACCTCCAATTTCAAGCAAGTGTTGCAGAGACTTCTAAGTTACTCTGGAGTTAGCTGGTTGCATGAGAATGAAGAAGATAATTCTGATAGCAACATTGATTTATTGCTTTAAGTACTGCGACAATAACATTCAGAGGCGAATTAAGAAAGTTATAAAAAGTATTTATTAAACTTTTCATAGGTTTGTTTTAACGCCAGTTTGTGTTACCTAACTATGTAACTTAATTCATTCTAATTAAAGAGAGCCATGGATTTGCCAATAACAGGCCCTTAAAATTTTTGCTATAGATCGACTACAATGTACATTAATATTTACTACATTTAAATAAAATTTAGATCAATCTTAATATTGTGATTTTAAATAGCAGAGGTGGATTTAAGGGGGAGGGAGGGTTAAAAAAAAATTGATTGCCCAAATGCATCAGGCTATTTTCGGGCGTCTAGAAAAGACAAATTTCCTCTAAGATGGTGTTACCCCGATCGGATCCACTTTCGTCCCTCTCCCTCCTCCCTCCTCCCCTTTTTTCGGCCCCGGCCCTCCCCCATTCGGGCATCTCTGGATTTGCCCCTGAATTGGCCTGCATGCCAGCAACACTAAAGAACATAGGCTATTTATTTTTAACATTGTTCTGTGTATATCATTTGAATTTCTTCAATTTCAAACGAATGATCGCTGATTTTTGTATAATTTTTGTAATATTTCAAATGAAAGTACCCACATGTTGTCTTCTAATCGGATTAAAATCTGGCCGAATTTTGGCCGATATCGAAAAAAAGTTTGGCCGAATTTGGCCGTGAGATGGCGTGTGTTTGGCCGTGAAGCCTATCTGGCCAAAACTAGTCCTGGCCGGACCAATATTATCCAAGGAGGACTGATTTTGGCGGCTAAAATCGGCCCCGGACAAATTTTAGCGGCCAAAATCGGTCCCCCGGACCGATTTTGGCCCGGACCAATTTTAGCGTGACTGGCCTACTGTTTACTGATTAGACAATAGCTAGTTTTGTCGGATAGCGAAAGTTTCAAGGTGAAGGAAAGTCTACTGTACTCATAAAGTCTTAATAAGTTTGCTAATATACATAGGCCTGTGTTTATGATAAATATATATGGCC
>NW_022685717.1:127046-129441 GCF_011630105.1 Anneissia japonica
ACATCTAAATGCGTAAATTGTAAATAGTTGTAGTAGTCTTTAAAAAATAGGTAAATACAGTTTTGGACTCATTAATGTAAATTACTTTTTTTTTTGTAGCCAAAAATGGCTCCCCAAACATCTGTAGTAAAGAAAGAGCCCAGTTCATTAGAGTCAGCAAGTTCATCACCAAATTTAACACAAGGCAAAGCAGATGTTGACATTAAGATGAATGGTAAGTATATTTTTATAATTAAAAAAAACAATAATCACTAGAGCACACTCCAAAAGTGTATACTTCCACCCACATCATTATTCCTCCCTCTATAAAATTCCTACGCATCTTTTTCCATACAAACTCATCAAATGCATTGCACCATGGGTCATAGATTTTTTTTAAACAATTTTCACATGTTATATATTCATGAAAAATGAAAAACCTGAAATTTTAAGACTCTTGTTTATTTTCCGAACGGCAGTTGGAAGTTAAGGAGGTGTGACCCAAAATAATGTGCTATGAAATGAACATTGATTTTTATATGCTAATATTTCGGAAATACTGTACAACCCCTATAAACCCTGCAATTTGATGTTAAAGAACTTTTAACTGCTTCTAAATCAGAAAAGTTGTTAGCATGTACCAATTAGAAATTGCGAAGGTAAGAAAATTGGACGAAAAACCAGTCTGGACCATTATTCGGGAGGCTATAACACAAAAAATAAGACTTTATTAACCTTCAAAATTTTGAGGAATCATAGCCCACCATTAGTGCTCCCCCATATGTACAGCTGTCTCTTATACACATCTAGATGTGTATAAGAGACAGCCCCCGGACTGCATCCCCCCCTATGATAATTTTCCCCGGAATTTTGCACCCCCACCCTTTACATCTCATAATTTCAATTATACATTTTAATTATAATACATTTTAATTTTTTATTTTACTTAATTTTAGGAAAGTAGGTTGTTCCTACGATATTCATTAGTGCAATGACATAGCATGACTGATCGCAAGAACTAATTTTTTGCCCATGCAGTGTTTTTATTTATTTATTTTTTTTTACCGGTTTCAGTCTAAAAATATTCTTATTTCATTCATATTTTCACACACTTTCCAAACATACAAAATTATTATTTCACAGCAGTAATTACGGTACTCTATTATAGGGTATTACAATGAAATAAAAGTTTGTTATGTACCACTGAACTGAAAGCCTATTCCTCTCCATGTATTACATAGTCACTTTATTCCTTCGCAGTCACACTGCAGATAAGGATAAGATTTGTTGGTTTTCTATTTTTTTAAAATAAAAACCTCATTTGAAATTTTACCTCAGCCTCAATTTGTTCTTATTTTGTTCTTAATTTTTAAGCAATTTCAGCCTCAGTATTATAAAATGTGTTTTTATAAAAAAAAAAAAAGTGTAATAGTAATAGCTTAATGGCTTAATGTATGTAATTCATATTGTTTTTTTATGTTTTGTATAATTGTTATAATCCATGTCTTCAATAGCGTTATATCATAATTTAATGACAATAATGAAAATAATAATAATAATAATAATAATGACAAAAAATGTAATAACTATAAAGAGCAAATGTAATAACCTTGTATATTTTGTATGGATAATAATTTAATGGTAACAACAATAATAAGAATAAAAAATGAATAACAATAACGAGCAAATGTAATTACCTTGTCTATTCTGTATGGATAATAATTTATTGATAATAACATTAAGAATTAAAAAAAAATCATTAAAAAAAATCTAATAACTATAAATAGCAAATGTAATACACTTTATTCTGTATGGATAATAATTGAATGATAATCATTACAATAATAAGAATAACAATTCAATAGTTATAAAGAGGAAATGTAATAACCTTGTCTATTCAATATGGATAACATTATTAAATAAGTTGAAATAAATAATCGAAATAAATAAAAAAATATATATATAATAAAATAAAATAATAAAATAAAATAATAAAAAATAATAATAAATAATAATAATAATAAAATAATAAAATAAAATAATAATAAAATAATAAAATAAATAATCGAAATCGATATTATAAATAATAATTGACCTTTCCGTTAAGCTCCGCCCCTTGAATATTGTTGCCGTAACTATAAATATCAAATATAATACACTTGTTTATTCTGTATGTTTTTACTTTCAGTACTGTATTCATTTCTTATATTAGATACTTTGCTGACTACATTACTTAGTATAAATATTTTCCATGTTAAATATTGTTGTTACATGTGCAATTGATTTAAAAAAGATTTAATATAAAAGAACGATAAATATTAATGTATTCCTTGTATTTTAATTCTTATTTTATTTAACCAGGGAAAAGTTAAATTAACGCATGATGTAAAAAAAAAGTGGGGGGGGGGGGGAGGCC